>NC_086380.1:28789852-29089852 GCF_036588685.1 Mytilus trossulus
CTGAAACGCGACAAAAACTGATTTTAAGAAAGGTGCCAAGTCAAAGTGTAAAATCTTGTCTCTACCTCAATTTTTAGCCAAATCTTAAAAACTGTACCTCTTTTGTCAGTTTTTTAATGTTGAATATTATAATAAGATCTCTGATGATGCAACATTGTACAAAATTTAGCAATTTTAAGCATAAAAATGTTAATCTTTATGCTTATTGCATACAAAAGACTTGATTAAAAAAATTGTTGATAGGGAATCAATTTCTTACATCTGATTTAATTATACATTTAATATATGCCAAAATGTAACATGAAATCTTGATAAAAACAATAATTATATATATTCGCAAGAAAAAAACCAACGCGTTAAATACTTGGGCTACTACATGCAGTCCAATCCATCAGAAGCAAACGTTAAGCCGATAGAGTACAAATATAAGCCTAGTGTCAAAATGTCTAATTTTGGTTGCTAAGGACTGTAAACAATAAAATTGACACATATTGTCATTGTTAAACACTTAATTTACTCAGAAGTTGATTTTGAATCTAAAATCAATAGATTTGTGGCATGAAAAGTCTTAAAGTATACAATTCTGAGCTTGGTAAGTATGCCATAAGGTAGCAATAAACAGTTAGGAAAAAATACTAAAATTTGCCCTTATGAATTTTACCATTCCCTTTTCATTGCTTTCTTGCAATATCAAGCTTACTGTTTGTGTCATATATGGGCATATGTATGTAATCAGAATCTTCCATAGATTTTATTTCCAGTATATAAAATGGTAAAATATAATTTCTTTTTGGTGTATCCATGGCAACAATCTGCATTTATTTGTTATGAAATATTGCAAAAAGGGGGGGAAAGATGTCACATATTTCCCCAAAATTTGGCTAAAAGTAGAATTTCAATCGCTTGAAGTAATACCTTTTCTGAAACTGTGTACATATATCATTCAGCAAATCCATTGAAAATCATATGTCTTTCGTCTCATTTTTTTGTAAAATTGCGTCAAAAACTTCGTGTAGAAAAAGAGTGTTTGTAAACAGTACATTAATTTCTGGACCGATGACCGGTCTAGCTATGAAAATACGGACTGTCAAACAGAAAACAGCCCATAAAACATGTAAAAAATAATCTTGATGCTCTTATAAACCACCTTTGAAGGCTAAATTAGCACTCATCTGTCTAAAAATGAATTTTATTACACAATAACTTTCCTATTTGAAAAATTCACAGGGGCCATAATGCGAAACTAAACCCCTAACTGTGTATTGCTACCTTAATAGTAAATATTTTTTTCAAAGTCTCCCTTTTAACTTATTTTCTGAGTTCTGCTAGCTAAAACGAGTAAAATGGCCTTTTATTTTTGAAAATTGGTTGAGTAATGAATATTTTATGAAGGTTAGCAGTTGACCCTGAAACGCGACAAAAACTGATTTTAAGAAAGGTGCCAAGTCAAAGTGTAAAATCTTGTCTCTACCTCAATTTTTAGCCAAATCTTAAAAACTGTACCTCTTTTGTCAGTTTTTTAATGTTGAATATTATAATAAGATCTCTGATGATGCAACATTGTACAAAATTTAGCAATTTTAAGCATAAAAATGTTAATCTTTATGCTTATTGCATACAAAAGACTTGATTAAAAAAATTGTTGATAGGGAATCAATTTCTTACATCTGATTTAATTATACATTTAATATATGCCAAAATGTAACATGAAATCTTGATAAAAACAATAATTATATATATTCGCAAGAAAAAAACCAACGCGTTAAATACTTGGGCTACTACATGCAGTCCAATCCATCAGAAGCAAACGTTAAGCCGATAGAGTACAAATATAAGCCTAGTGTCAAAATGTCTAATTTTGGTTGCTAAGGACTGTAAACAATAAAATTGACACATATTGTCATTGTTAAACACTTAATTTACTCAGAAGTTGATTTTGAATCTAAAAATCAATAGATTTGTGGCATGAAAAGTCTTAAAGTATACAATTCTGAGCTTGGTAAGTATGCCATAAGGTAGCAATAAACAGTTAGGAAAAAATACTAAAATTTGCCCTTATGAATTTTACCATTCCCTTTTCATTGCTTTCTTGCAATATCAAGCTTACTGTTTGTGTCATATATGGGCATATGTATGTAATCAGAATCTTCCATAGATTTTATTTCCAGTATATAAAATGGTAAAATATAATTTCTTTTTGGTGTATCCATGGCAACAATCTGCATTTATTTGTTATGAAATATTGCAAAAAGGGGGGGAAAGATGTCACATATTTCCCCAAAATTTGGCTAAAAGTAGAATTTCAATCGCTTGAAGTAATACCTTTTCTGAAACTGTGTACATATATCATTCAGCAAATCCAATGAAAATCATATGTCTTTCGTCTCATTTTTTTGTAAAATTGCGTCAAAAACTTCGTGTAGAAAAAGAGTGTTTGTAAACAGTACATTAATTTCTGGACCGATGACCGGTCTAGCTATGAAAATACGGACTGTCAAACAGAAAACAGCCCATAAAACATGTAAAAAATAATCTTGATGCTCTTATAAACCACCTTTGAAGGCTAAATTAGCACTCATCTGTCTAAAAATGAATTTTATTACACAATAACTTTCCTATTTGAAAAATTCACAGGGGCCATAATGCGAAACTAAACCCCTAACTGTGTATTGCTACCTTAATAGTAAATATTTTTTTCAAAGTCTCCCTTTTAACTTATTTTCTGAGTTCTGCTAGCTAAAACGAGTAAAATGGCCTTTTATTTTTGAAAATTGGTTGAGTAATGAATATTTTATGAAGGTTAGCAGTTGACCCTGAAACGCGACAAAAACTGATTTTAAGAAAGGTGCCAAGTCAAAGTGTAAAATCTTGTCTCTACCTCAATTTTTAGCCAAATCTTAAAAACTGTACCTCTTTTGTCAGTTTTTTAATGTTGAATATTATAATAAGATCTCTGATGATGCAACATTGTACAAAATTTAGCAATTTTAAGCATAAAAATGTTAATCTTTATGCTTATTGCATACAAAAGACTTGATTAAAAAAATTGTTGATAGGGAATCAATTTCTTACATCTGATTTAATTATACATTTAATATATGCCAAAATGTAACATGAAATCTTGATAAAAACAATAATTATATATATTCGCAAGAAAAAAACCAACGCGTTAAATACTTGGGCTACTACATGCAGTCCAATCCATCAGAAGCAAACGTTAAGCCGATAGAGTACAAATATAAGCCTAGTGTCAAAATGTCTAATTTTGGTTGCTAAGGACTGTAAACAATAAAATTGACACATATTGTCATTGTTAAACACTTAATTTACTCAGAAGTTGATTTTGAATCTAAAAATCAATAGATTTGTGGCATGAAAAGTCTTAAAGTATACAATTCTGAGCTTGGTAAGTATGCCATAAGGTAGCAATAAACAGTTAGGAAAAAATACTAAAATTTGCCCTTATGAATTTTACCATTCCCTTTTCATTGCTTTCTTGCAATATCAAGCTTACTGTTTGTGTCATATATGGGCATATGTATGTAATCAGAATCTTCCATAGATTTTATTTCCAGTATATAAAATGGTAAAATATAATTTCTTTTTGGTGTATCCATGGCAACAATCTGCATTTATTTGTTATGAAATATTGCAAAAAGGGGGGGAAAGATGTCACATATTTCCCCAAAATTTGGCTAAAAGTAGAATTTCAATCGCTTGAAGTAATACCTTTTCTGAAACTGTGTACATATATCATTCAGCAAATCCAATGAAAATCATATGTCTTTCGTCTCATTTTTTTGTAAAATTGCGTCAAAAACTTCGTGTAGAAAAAGAGTGTTTGTAAACAGTACATTAATTTCTGGACCGATGACCGGTCTAGCTATGAAAATACGGACTGTCAAACAGAAAACAGCCCATAAAACATGTAAAAAATAATCTTGATGCTCTTATAAACCACCTTTGAAGGCTAAATTAGCACTCATCTGTCTAAAAATGAATTTTATTACACAATAACTTTCCTATTTGAAAAATTCACAGGGGCCATAATGCGAAACTAAACCCCTAACTGTGTATTGCTACCTTAATAGTAAATATTTTTTTCAAAGTCTCCCTTTTAACTTATTTTCTGAGTTCTGCTAGCTAAAACGAGTAAAATGGCCTTTTATTTTTGAAAATTGGTTGAGTAATGAATATTTTATGAAGGTTAGCAGTTGACCCTGAAACGCGACAAAAACTGATTTTAAGAAAGGTGCCAAGTCAAAGTGTAAAATCTTGTCTCTACCTCAATTTTTAGCCAAATCTTAAAAACTGTACCTCTTTTGTCAGTTTTTTAATGTTGAATATTATAATAAGATCTCTGATGATGCAACATTGTACAAAATTTAGCAATTTTAAGCATAAAAATGTTAATCTTTATGCTTATTGCATACAAAAGACTTGATTAAAAAAATTGTTGATAGGGAATCAATTTCTTACATCTGATTTAATTATACATTTAATATATGCCAAAATGTAACATGAAATCTTGATAAAAACAATAATTATATATATTCGCAAGAAAAAAACCAACGCGTTAAATACTTGGGCTACTACATGCAGTCCAATCCATCAGAAGCAAACGTTAAGCCGATAGAGTACAAATATAAGCCTAGTGTCAAAATGTCTAATTTTGGTTGCTAAGGACTGTAAACAATAAAATTGACACATATTGTCATTGTTAAACACTTAATTTACTCAGAAGTTGATTTTGAATCTAAAAATCAATAGATTTGTGGCATGAAAAGTCTTAAAGTATACAATTCTGAGCTTGGTAAGTATGCCATAAGGTAGCAATAAACAGTTAGGAAAAAATACTAAAATTTGCCCTTATGAATTTTACCATTCCCTTTTCATTGCTTTCTTGCAATATCAAGCTTACTGTTTGTGTCATATATGGGCATATGTATGTAATCAGAATCTTCCATAGATTTTATTTCCAGTATATAAAATGGTAAAATATAATTTCTTTTTGGTGTATCCATGGCAACAATCTGCATTTATTTGTTATGAAATATTGCAAAAAGGGGGGGAAAGATGTCACATATTTCCCCAAAATTTGGCTAAAAGTAGAATTTCAATCGCTTGAAGTAATACCTTTTCTGAAACTGTGTACATATATCATTCAGCAAATCCAATGAAAATCATATGTCTTTCGTCTCATTTTTTTGTAAAATTGCGTCAAAAACTTCGTGTAGAAAAAGAGTGTTTGTAAACAGTACATTAATTTCTGGACCGATGACCGGTCTAGCTATGAAAATACGGACTGTCAAACAGAAAACAGCCCATAAAACATGTAAAAAATAATCTTGATGCTCTTATAAACCACCTTTGAAGGCTAAATTAGCACTCATCTGTCTAAAAATGAATTTTATTACACAATAACTTTCCTATTTGAAAAATTCACAGGGGCCATAATGCGAAACTAAACCCCTAACTGTGTATTGCTACCTTAATAGTAAATATTTTTTTCAAAGTCTCCCTTTTAACTTATTTTCTGAGTTCTGCTAGCTAAAACGAGTAAAATGGCCTTTTATTTTTGAAAATTGGTTGAGTAATGAATATTTTATGAAGGTTAGCAGTTGACCCTGAAACGCGACAAAAACTGATTTTAAGAAAGGTGCCAAGTCAAAGTGTAAAATCTTGTCTCTACCTCAATTTTTAGCCAAATCTTAAAAACTGTACCTCTTTTGTCAGTTTTTTAATGTTGAATATTATAATAAGATCTCTGATGATGCAACATTGTACAAAATTTAGCAATTTTAAGCATAAAAATGTTAATCTTTATGCTTATTGCATACAAAAGACTTGATTAAAAAAATTGTTGATAGGGAATCAATTTCTTACATCTGATTTAATTATACATTTAATATATGCCAAAATGTAACATGAAATCTTGATAAAAACAATAATTATATATATTCGCAAGAAAAAAACCAACGCGTTAAATACTTGGGCTACTACATGCAGTCCAATCCATCAGAAGCAAACGTTAAGCCGATAGAGTACAAATATAAGCCTAGTGTCAAAATGTCTAATTTTGGTTGCTAAGGACTGTAAACAATAAAATTGACACATATTGTCATTGTTAAACACTTAATTTACTCAGAAGTTGATTTTGAATCTAAAAATCAATAGATTTGTGGCATGAAAAGTCTTAAAGTATACAATTCTGAGCTTGGTAAGTATGCCATAAGGTAGCAATAAACAGTTAGGAAAAAATACTAAAATTTGCCCTTATGAATTTTACCATTCCCTTTTCATTGCTTTCTTGCAATATCAAGCTTACTGTTTGTGTCATATATGGGCATATGTATGTAATCAGAATCTTCCATAGATTTTATTTCCAGTATATAAAATGGTAAAATATAATTTCTTTTTGGTGTATCCATGGCAACAATCTGCATTTATTTGTTATGAAATATTGCAAAAAGGGGGGGAAAGATGTCACATATTTCCCCAAAATTTGGCTAAAAGTAGAATTTCAATCGCTTGAAGTAATACCTTTTCTGAAACTGTGTACATATATCATTCAGCAAATCCAATGAAAATCATATGTCTTTCGTCTCATTTTTTTGTAAAATTGCGTCAAAAACTTCGTGTAGAAAAAGAGTGTTTGTAAACAGTACATTAATTTCTGGACCGATGACCGGTCTAGCTATGAAAATACGGACTGTCAAACAGAAAACAGCCCATAAAACATGTAAAAAATAATCTTGATGCTCTTATAAACCACCTTTGAAGGCTAAATTAGCACTCATCTGTCTAAAAATGAATTTTATTACACAATAACTTTCCTATTTGAAAAATTCACAGGGGCCATAATGCGAAACTAAACCCCTAACTGTGTATTGCTACCTTAATAGTAAATATTTTTTTCAAAGTCTCCCTTTTAACTTATTTTCTGAGTTCTGCTAGCTAAAACGAGTAAAATGGCCTTTTATTTTTGAAAATTGGTTGAGTAATGAATATTTTATGAAGGTTAGCAGTTGACCCTGAAACGCGACAAAAACTGATTTTAAGAAAGGTGCCAAGTCAAAGTGTAAAATCTTGTCTCTACCTCAATTTTTAGCCAAATCTTAAAAACTGTACCTCTTTTGTCAGTTTTTTAATGTTGAATATTATAATAAGATCTCTGATGATGCAACATTGTACAAAATTTAGCAATTTTAAGCATAAAAATGTTAATCTTTATGCTTATTGCATACAAAAGACTTGATTAAAAAAATTGTTGATAGGGAATCAATTTCTTACATCTGATTTAATTATACATTTAATATATGCCAAAATGTAACATGAAATCTTGATAAAAACAATAATTATATATATTCGCAAGAAAAAAACCAACGCGTTAAATACTTGGGCTACTACATGCAGTCCAATCCATCAGAAGCAAACGTTAAGCCGATAGAGTACAAATATAAGCCTAGTGTCAAAATGTCTAATTTTGGTTGCTAAGGACTGTAAACAATAAAATTGACACATATTGTCATTGTTAAACACTTAATTTACTCAGAAGTTGATTTTGAATCTAAAAATCAATAGATTTGTGGCATGAAAAGTCTTAAAGTATACAATTCTGAGCTTGGTAAGTATGCCATAAGGTAGCAATAAACAGTTAGGAAAAAATACTAAAATTTGCCCTTATGAATTTTACCATTCCCTTTTCATTGCTTTCTTGCAATATCAAGCTTACTGTTTGTGTCATATATGGGCATATGTATGTAATCAGAATCTTCCATAGATTTTATTTCCAGTATATAAAATGGTAAAATATAATTTCTTTTTGGTGTATCCATGGCAACAATCTGCATTTATTTGTTATGAAATATTGCAAAAAGGGGGGGAAAGATGTCACATATTTCCCCAAAATTTGGCTAAAAGTAGAATTTCAATCGCTTGAAGTAATACCTTTTCTGAAACTGTGTACATATATCATTCAGCAAATCCAATGAAAATCATATGTCTTTCGTCTCATTTTTTTGTAAAATTGCGTCAAAAACTTCGTGTAGAAAAAGAGTGTTTGTAAACAGTACATTAATTTCTGGACCGATGACCGGTCTAGCTATGAAAATACGGACTGTCAAACAGAAAACAGCCCATAAAACATGTAAAAAATAATCTTGATGCTCTTATAAACCACCTTTGAAGGCTAAATTAGCACTCATCTGTCTAAAAATGAATTTTATTACACAATAACTTTCCTATTTGAAAAATTCACAGGGGCCATAATGCGAAACTAAACCCCTAACTGTGTATTGCTACCTTAATAGTAAATATTTTTTTCAAAGTCTCCCTTTTAACTTATTTTCTGAGTTCTGCTAGCTAAAACGAGTAAAATGGCCTTTTATTTTTGAAAATTGGTTGAGTAATGAATATTTTATGAAGGTTAGCAGTTGACCCTGAAACGCGACAAAAACTGATTTTAAGAAAGGTGCCAAGTCAAAGTGTAAAATCTTGTCTCTACCTCAATTTTTAGCCAAATCTTAAAAACTGTACCTCTTTTGTCAGTTTTTTAATGTTGAATATTATAATAAGATCTCTGATGATGCAACATTGTACAAAATTTAGCAATTTTAAGCATAAAAATGTTAATCTTTATGCTTATTGCATACAAAAGACTTGATTAAAAAAATTGTTGATAGGGAATCAATTTCTTACATCTGATTTAATTATACATTTAATATATGCCAAAATGTAACATGAAATCTTGATAAAAACAATAATTATATATATTCGCAAGAAAAAAACCAACGCGTTAAATACTTGGGCTACTACATGCAGTCCAATCCATCAGAAGCAAACGTTAAGCCGATAGAGTACAAATATAAGCCTAGTGTCAAAATGTCTAATTTTGGTTGCTAAGGACTGTAAACAATAAAATTGACACATATTGTCATTGTTAAACACTTAATTTACTCAGAAGTTGATTTTGAATCTAAAAATCAATAGATTTGTGGCATGAAAAGTCTTAAAGTATACAATTCTGAGCTTGGTAAGTATGCCATAAGGTAGCAATAAACAGTTAGGAAAAAATACTAAAATTTGCCCTTATGAATTTTACCATTCCCTTTTCATTGCTTTCTTGCAATATCAAGCTTACTGTTTGTGTCATATATGGGCATATGTATGTAATCAGAATCTTCCATAGATTTTATTTCCAGTATATAAAATGGTAAAATATAATTTCTTTTTGGTGTATCCATGGCAACAATCTGCATTTATTTGTTATGAAATATTGCAAAAAGGGGGGGAAAGATGTCACATATTTCCCCAAAATTTGGCTAAAAGTAGAATTTCAATCGCTTGAAGTAATACCTTTTCTGAAACTGTGTACATATATCATTCAGCAAATCCAATGAAAATCATATGTCTTTCGTCTCATTTTTTTGTAAAATTGCGTCAAAAACTTCGTGTAGAAAAAGAGTGTTTGTAAACAGTACATTAATTTCTGGACCGATGACCGGTCTAGCTATGAAAATACGGACTGTCAAACAGAAAACAGCCCATAAAACATGTAAAAAATAATCTTGATGCTCTTATAAACCACCTTTGAAGGCTAAATTAGCACTCATCTGTCTAAAAATGAATTTTATTACACAATAACTTTCCTATTTGAAAAATTCACAGGGGCCATAATGCGAAACTAAACCCCTAACTGTGTATTGCTACCTTAATAGTAAATATTTTTTTCAAAGTCTCCCTTTTAACTTATTTTCTGAGTTCTGCTAGCTAAAACGAGTAAAATGGCCTTTTATTTTTGAAAATTGGTTGAGTAATGAATATTTTATGAAGGTTAGCAGTTGACCCTGAAACGCGACAAAAACTGATTTTAAGAAAGGTGCCAAGTCAAAGTGTAAAATCTTGTCTCTACCTCAATTTTTAGCCAAATCTTAAAAACTGTACCTCTTTTGTCAGTTTTTTAATGTTGAATATTATAATAAGATCTCTGATGATGCAACATTGTACAAAATTTAGCAATTTTAAGCATAAAAATGTTAATCTTTATGCTTATTGCATACAAAAGACTTGATTAAAAAAATTGTTGATAGGGAATCAATTTCTTACATCTGATTTAATTATACATTTAATATATGCCAAAATGTAACATGAAATCTTGATAAAAACAATAATTATATATATTCGCAAGAAAAAAACCAACGCGTTAAATACTTGGGCTACTACATGCAGTCCAATCCATCAGAAGCAAACGTTAAGCCGATAGAGTACAAATATAAGCCTAGTGTCAAAATGTCTAATTTTGGTTGCTAAGGACTGTAAACAATAAAATTGACACATATTGTCATTGTTAAACACTTAATTTACTCAGAAGTTGATTTTGAATCTAAAAATCAATAGATTTGTGGCATGAAAAGTCTTAAAGTATACAATTCTGAGCTTGGTAAGTATGCCATAAGGTAGCAATAAACAGTTAGGAAAAAATACTAAAATTTGCCCTTATGAATTTTACCATTCCCTTTTCATTGCTTTCTTGCAATATCAAGCTTACTGTTTGTGTCATATATGGGCATATGTATGTAATCAGAATCTTCCATAGATTTTATTTCCAGTATATAAAATGGTAAAATATAATTTCTTTTTGGTGTATCCATGGCAACAATCTGCATTTATTTGTTATGAAATATTGCAAAAAGGGGGGGAAAGATGTCACATATTTCCCCAAAATTTGGCTAAAAGTAGAATTTCAATCGCTTGAAGTAATACCTTTTCTGAAACTGTGTACATATATCATTCAGCAAATCCAATGAAAATCATATGTCTTTCGTCTCATTTTTTTGTAAAATTGCGTCAAAAACTTCGTGTAGAAAAAGAGTGTTTGTAAACAGTACATTAATTTCTGGACCGATGACCGGTCTAGCTATGAAAATACGGACTGTCAAACAGAAAACAGCCCATAAAACATGTAAAAAATAATCTTGATGCTCTTATAAACCACCTTTGAAGGCTAAATTAGCACTCATCTGTCTAAAAATGAATTTTATTACACAATAACTTTCCTATTTGAAAAATTCACAGGGGCCATAATGCGAAACTAAACCCCTAACTGTGTATTGCTACCTTAATAGTAAATATTTTTTTCAAAGTCTCCCTTTTAACTTATTTTCTGAGTTCTGCTAGCTAAAACGAGTAAAATGGCCTTTTATTTTTGAAAATTGGTTGAGTAATGAATATTTTATGAAGGTTAGCAGTTGACCCTGAAACGCGACAAAAACTGATTTTAAGAAAGGTGCCAAGTCAAAGTGTAAAATCTTGTCTCTACCTTAATTTTTAGCCAAATCTTAAAAACTGTACCTCTTTTGTCAGTTTTTTAATGTTGAATATTATAATAAGATCTCTGATGATGCAACATTGTACAAAATTTAGCAATTTTAAGCATAAAAATGTTAATCTTTATGCTTATTGCATACAAAAGACTTGATTAAAAAAATTGTTGATAGGGAATCAATTTCTTACATCTGATTTAATTATACATTTAATATATGCCAAAATGTAACATGAAATCTTGATAAAAACAATAATTATATATATTCGCAAGAAAAAAACCAACGCGTTAAATACTTGGGCTACTACATGCAGTCCAATCCATCAGAAGCAAACGTTAAGCCGATAGAGTACAAATATAAGCCTAGTGTCAAAATGTCTAATTTTGGTTGCTAAGGACTGTAAACAATAAAATTGACACATATTGTCATTGTTAAACACTTAATTTACTCAGAAGTTGATTTTGAATCTAAAAATCAATAGATTTGTGGCATGAAAAGTCTTAAAGTATACAATTCTGAGCTTGGTAAGTATGCCATAAGGTAGCAATAAACAGTTAGGAAAAAATACTAAAATTTGCCCTTATGAATTTTACCATTCCCTTTTCATTGCTTTCTTGCAATATCAAGCTTACTGTTTGTGTCATATATGGGCATATGTATGTAATCAGAATCTTCCATAGATTTTATTTCCAGTATATAAAATGGTAAAATATAATTTCTTTTTGGTGTATCCATGGCAACAATCTGCATTTATTTGTTATGAAATATTGCAAAAAGGGGGGGAAAGATGTCACATATTTCCCCAAAATTTGGCTAAAAGTAGAATTTCAATCGCTTGAAGTAATACCTTTTCTGAAACTGTGTACATATATCATTCAGCAAATCCAATGAAAATCATATGTCTTTCGTCTCATTTTTTTGTAAAATTGCGTCAAAAACTTCGTGTAGAAAAAGAGTGTTTGTAAACAGTACATTAATTTCTGGACCGATGACCGGTCTAGCTATGAAAATACGGACTGTCAAACAGAAAACAGCCCATAAAACATGTAAAAAATAATCTTGATGCTCTTATAAACCACCTTTGAAGGCTAAATTAGCACTCATCTGTCTAAAAATGAATTTTATTACACAATAACTTTCCTATTTGAAAAATTCACAGGGGCCATAATGCGAAACTAAACCCCTAACTGTGTATTGCTACCTTAATAGTAAATATTTTTTTCAAAGTCTCCCTTTTAACTTATTTTCTGAGTTCTGCTAGCTAAAACGAGTAAAATGGCCTTTTATTTTTGAAAATTGGTTGAGTAATGAATATTTTATGAAGGTTAGCAGTTGACCCTGAAACGCGACAAAAACTGATTTTAAGAAAGGTGCCAAGTCAAAGTGTAAAATCTTGTCTCTACCTCAATTTTTAGCCAAATCTTAAAAACTGTACCTCTTTTGTCAGTTTTTTAATGTTGAATATTATAATAAGATCTCTGATGATGCAACATTGTACAAAATTTAGCAATTTTAAGCATAAAAATGTTAATCTTTATGCTTATTGCATACAAAAGACTTGATTAAAAAAATTGTTGATAGGGAATCAATTTCTTACATCTGATTTAATTATACATTTAATATATGCCAAAATGTAACATGAAATCTTGATAAAAACAATAATTATATATATTCGCAAGAAAAAAACCAACGCGTTAAATACTTGGGCTACTACATGCAGTCCAATCCATCAGAAGCAAACGTTAAGCCGATAGAGTACAAATATAAGCCTAGTGTCAAAATGTCTAATTTTGGTTGCTAAGGACTGTAAACAATAAAATTGACACATATTGTCATTGTTAAACACTTAATTTACTCAGAAGTTGATTTTGAATCTAAAAATCAATAGATTTGTGGCATGAAAAGTCTTAAAGTATACAATTCTGAGCTTGGTAAGTATGCCATAAGGTAGCAATAAACAGTTAGGAAAAAATACTAAAATTTGCCCTTATGAATTTTACCATTCCCTTTTCATTGCTTTCTTGCAATATCAAGCTTACTGTTTGTGTCATATATGGGCATATGTATGTAATCAGAATCTTCCATAGATTTTATTTCCAGTATATAAAATGGTAAAATATAATTTCTTTTTGGTGTATCCATGGCAACAATCTGCATTTATTTGTTATGAAATATTGCAAAAAGGGGGGGAAAGATGTCACATATTTCCCCAAAATTTGGCTAAAAGTAGAATTTCAATCGCTTGAAGTAATACCTTTTCTGAAACTGTGTACATATATCATTCAGCAAATCCAATGAAAATCATATGTCTTTCGTCTCATTTTTTTGTAAAATTGCGTCAAAAACTTCGTGTAGAAAAAGAGTGTTTGTAAACAGTACATTAATTTCTGGACCGATGACCGGTCTAGCTATGAAAATACGGACTGTCAAACAGAAAACAGCCCATAAAACATGTAAAAAATAATCTTGATGCTCTTATAAACCAACTTTGAAGGCTAAATTAGCACTCATCTGTCTAAAAATGAATTTTATTACACAATAACTTTCCTATTTTAAAAATTCACAGGGGCCATAATGCGAAACTAAACCCCTAACTGTGTATTGCTACCTTAATAGTAAATATTTTTTTCAAAGTCTCCCTTTTAACTTATTTTCTGAGTTCTGCTAGCTAAAACGAGTAAAATGGCCTTTTATTTTTGAAAATTGGTTGAGTAATGAATATTTTATGAAGGTTAGCAGTTGACCCTGAAACGCGACAAAAACTGATTTTAAGAAAGGTGCCAAGTCAAAGTGTAAAATCTTGTCTCTACCTCAATTTTTAGCCAAATCTTAAAAACTGTACCTCTTTTGTCAGTTTTTTAATGTTGAATATTATAATAAGATCTCTGATGATGCAACATTGTACAAAATTTAGCAATTTTAAGCATAAAAATGTTAATCTTTATGCTTATTGCATACAAAAGACTTGATTAAAAAAATTGTTGATAGGGAATCAATTTCTTACATCTGATTTAATTATACATTTAATATATGCCAAAATGTAACATGAAATCTTGATAAAAACAATAATTATATATATTCGCAAGAAAAAAACCAACGCGTTAAATACTTGGGCTACTACATGCAGTCCAATCCATCAGAAGCAAACGTTAAGCCGATAGAGTACAAATATAAGCCTAGTGTCAAAATGTCTAATTTTGGTTGCTAAGGACTGTAAACAATAAAATTGACACATATTGTCATTGTTAAACACTTAATTTACTCAGAAGTTGATTTTGAATCTAAAAATCAATAGATTTGTGGCATGAAAAGTCTTAAAGTATACAATTCTGAGCTTGGTAAGTATGCCATAAGGTAGCAATAAACAGTTAGGAAAAAATACTAAAATTTGCCCTTATGAATTTTACCATTCCCTTTTCATTGCTTTCTTGCAATATCAAGCTTACTGTTTGTGTCATATATGGGCATATGTATGTAATCAGAATCTTCCATAGATTTTATTTCCAGTATATAAAATGGTAAAATATAATTTCTTTTTGGTGTATCCATGGCAACAATCTGCATTTATTTGTTATGAAATATTGCAAAAAGGGGGGGAAAGATGTCACATATTTCCCCAAAATTTGGCTAAAAGTAGAATTTCAATCGCTTGAAGTAATACCTTTTCTGAAACTGTGTACATATATCATTCAGCAAATCCAATGAAAATCATATGTCTTTCGTCTCATTTTTTTGTAAAATTGCGTCAAAAACTTCGTGTAGAAAAAGAGTGTTTGTAAACAGTACATTAATTTCTGGACCGATGACCGGTCTAGCTATGAAAATACGGACTGTCAAACAGAAAACAGCCCATAAAACATGTAAAAAATAATCTTGATGCTCTTATAAACCACCTTTGAAGGCTAAATTAGCACTCATCTGTCTAAAAATGAATTTTATTACACAATAACTTTCCTATTTGAAAAATTCACAGGGGCCATAATGCGAAACTAAACCCCTAACTGTGTATTGCTACCTTAATAGTAAATATTTTTTTCAAAGTCTCCCTTTTAACTTATTTTCTGAGTTCTGCTAGCTAAAACGAGTAAAATGGCCTTTTATTTTTGAAAATTGGTTGAGTAATGAATATTTTATGAAGGTTAGCAGTTGACCCTGAAACGCGACAAAAACTGATTTTAAGAAAGGTGCCAAGTCAAAGTGTAAAATCTTGTCTCTACCTCAATTTTTAGCCAAATCTTAAAAACTGTACCTCTTTTGTCAGTTTTTTAATGTTGAATATTATAATAAGATCTCTGATGATGCAACATTGTACAAAATTTAGCAATTTTAAGCATAAAAATGTTAATCTTTATGCTTATTGCATACAAAAGACTTGATTAAAAAAATTGTTGATAGGGAATCAATTTCTTACATCTGATTTAATTATACATTTAATATATGCCAAAATGTAACATGAAATCTTGATAAAAACAATAATTATATATATTCGCAAGAAAAAAACCAACGCGTTAAATACTTGGGCTACTACATGCAGTCCAATCCATCAGAAGCAAACGTTAAGCCGATAGAGTACAAATATAAGCCTAGTGTCAAAATGTCTAATTTTGGTTGCTAAGGACTGTAAACAATAAAATTGACACATATTGTCATTGTTAAACACTTAATTTACTCAGAAGTTGATTTTGAATCTAAAAATCAATAGATTTGTGGCATGAAAAGTCTTAAAGTATACAATTCTGAGCTTGGTAAGTATGCCATAAGGTAGCAATAAACAGTTAGGAAAAAATACTAAAATTTGCCCTTATGAATTTTACCATTCCCTTTTCATTGCTTTCTTGCAATATCAAGCTTACTGTTTGTGTCATATATGGGCATATGTATGTAATCAGAATCTTCCATAGATTTTATTTCCAGTATATAAAATGGTAAAATATAATTTCTTTTTGGTGTATCCATGGCAACAATCTGCATTTATTTGTTATGAAATATTGCAAAAAGGGGGGGGAAAGATGTCACATATTTCCCCAAAATTTGGCTAAAAGTAGAATTTCAATCGCTTGAAGTAATACCTTTTCTGAAACTGTGTACATATATCATTCAGCAAATCCAATGAAAATCATATGTCTTTCGTCTCATTTTTTTGTAAAATTGCGTCAAAAACTTCGTGTAGAAAAAGAGTGTTTGTAAACAGTACATTAATTTCTGGACCGATGACCGGTCTAGCTATGAAAATACGGACTGTCAAACAGAAAACAGCCCATAAAACATGTAAAAAATAATCTTGATGCTCTTATAAACCACCTTTGAAGGCTAAATTAGCACTCATCTGTCTAAAAATGAATTTTATTACACAATAACTTTCCTATTTGAAAAATTCACAGGGGCCATAATGCGAAACTAAACCCCTAACTGTGTATTGCTACCTTAATAGTAAATATTTTTTTCAAAGTCTCCCTTTTAACTTATTTTCTGAGTTCTGCTAGCTAAAACGAGTAAAATGGCCTTTTATTTTTGAAAATTGGTTGAGTAATGAATATTTTATGAAGGTTAGCAGTTGACCCTGAAACGCGACAAAAACTGATTTTAAGAAAGGTGCCAAGTCAAAGTGTAAAATCTTGTCTCTACCTCAATTTTTAGCCAAATCTTAAAAACTGTACCTCTTTTGTCAGTTTTTTAATGTTGAATATTATAATAAGATCTCTGATGATGCAACATTGTACAAAATTTAGCAATTTTAAGCATAAAAATGTTAATCTTTATGCTTATTGCATACAAAAGACTTGATTAAAAAAATTGTTGATAGGGAATCAATTTCTTACATCTGATTTAATTATACATTTAATATATGCCAAAATGTAACATGAAATCTTGATAAAAACAATAATTATATATATTCGCAAGAAAAAAACCAACGCGTTAAATACTTGGGCTACTACATGCAGTCCAATCCATCAGAAGCAAACGTTAAGCCGATAGAGTACAAATATAAGCCTAGTGTCAAAATGTCTAATTTTGGTTGCTAAGGACTGTAAACAATAAAATTGACACATATTGTCATTGTTAAACACTTAATTTACTCAGAAGTTGATTTTGAATCTAAAAATCAATAGATTTGTGGCATGAAAAGTCTTAAAGTATACAATTCTGAGCTTGGTAAGTATGCCATAAGGTAGCAATAAACAGTTAGGAAAAAATACTAAAATTTGCCCTTATGAATTTTACCATTCCCTTTTCATTGCTTTCTTGCAATATCAAGCTTACTGTTTGTGTCATATATGGGCATATGTATGTAATCAGAATCTTCCATAGATTTTATTTCCAGTATATAAAATGGTAAAATATAATTTCTTTTTGGTGTATCCATGGCAACAATCTGCATTTATTTGTTATGAAATATTGCAAAAAGGGGGGGAAAGATGTCACATATTTCCCCAAAATTTGGCTAAAAGTAGAATTTCAATCGCTTGAAGTAATACCTTTTCTGAAACTGTGTACATATATCATTCAGCAAATCCAATGAAAATCATATGTCTTTCGTCTCATTTTTTTGTAAAATTGCGTCAAAAACTTCGTGTAGAAAAAGAGTGTTTGTAAACAGTACATTAATTTCTGGACCGATGACCGGTCTAGCTATGAAAATACGGACTGTCAAACAGAAAACAGCCCATAAAACATGTAAAAAATAATCTTGATGCTCTTATAAACCACCTTTGAAGGCTAAATTAGCACTCATCTGTCTAAAAATGAATTTTATTACACAATAACTTTCCTATTTGAAAAATTCACAGGGGCCATAATGCGAAACTAAACCCCTAACTGTGTATTGCTACCTTAATAGTAAATATTTTTTTCAAAGTCTCCCTTTTAACTTATTTTCTGAGTTCTGCTAGCTAAAACGAGTAAAATGGCCTTTTATTTTTGAAAATTGGTTGAGTAATGAATATTTTATGAAGGTTAGCAGTTGACCCTGAAACGCGACAAAAACTGATTTTAAGAAAGGTGCCAAGTCAAAGTGTAAAATCTTGTCTCTACCTCAATTTTTAGCCAAATCTTAAAAACTGTACCTCTTTTGTCAGTTTTTTAATGTTGAATATTATAATAAGATCTCTGATGATGCAACATTGTACAAAATTTAGCAATTTTAAGCATAAAAATGTTAATCTTTATGCTTATTGCATACAAAAGACTTGATTAAAAAAATTGTTGATAGGGAATCAATTTCTTACATCTGATTTAATTATACATTTAATATATGCCAAAATGTAACATGAAATCTTGATAAAAACAATAATTATATATATTCGCAAGAAAAAAACCAACGCGTTAAATACTTGGGCTACTACATGCAGTCCAATCCATCAGAAGCAAACGTTAAGCCGATAGAGTACAAATATAAGCCTAGTGTCAAAATGTCTAATTTTGGTTGCTAAGGACTGTAAACAATAAAATTGACACATATTGTCATTGTTAAACACTTAATTTACTCAGAAGTTGATTTTGAATCTAAAAATCAATAGATTTGTGGCATGAAAAGTCTTAAAGTATACAATTCTGAGCTTGGTAAGTATGCCATAAGGTAGCAATAAACAGTTAGGAAAAAATACTAAAATTTGCCCTTATGAATTTTACCATTCCCTTTTCATTGCTTTCTTGCAATATCAAGCTTACTGTTTGTGTCATATATGGGCATATGTATGTAATCAGAATCTTCCATAGATTTTATTTCCAGTATATAAAATGGTAAAATATAATTTCTTTTTGGTGTATCCATGGCAACAATCTGCATTTATTTGTTATGAAATATTGCAAAAAGGGGGGGAAAGATGTCACATATTTCCCCAAAATTTGGCTAAAAGTAGAATTTCAATCGCTTGAAGTAATACCTTTTCTGAAACTGTGTACATATATCATTCAGCAAATCCAATGAAAATCATATGTCTTTCGTCTCATTTTTTTGTAAAATTGCGTCAAAAACTTCGTGTAGAAAAAGAGTGTTTGTAAACAGTACATTAATTTCTGGACCGATGACCGGTCTAGCTATGAAAATACGGACTGTCAAACAGAAAACAGCCCATAAAACATGTAAAAAATAATCTTGATGCTCTTATAAACCACCTTTGAAGGCTAAATTAGCACTCATCTGTCTAAAAATGAATTTTATTACACAATAACTTTCCTATTTGAAAAATTCACAGGGGCCATAATGCGAAACTAAACCCCTAACTGTGTATTGCTACCTTAATAGTAAATATTTTTTTCAAAGTCTCCCTTTTAACTTATTTTCTGAGTTCTGCTAGCTAAAACGAGTAAAATGGCCTTTTATTTTTGAAAATTGGTTGAGTAATGAATATTTTATGAAGGTTAGCAGTTGACCCTGAAACGCGACAAAAACTGATTTTAAGAAAGGTGCCAAGTCAAAGGGTAAAATCTTGTCTCTACCTCAATTTTTAGCCAAATCTTAAAAACTGTACCTCTTTTGTCAGTTTTTTAATGTTGAATATTATAATAAGATCTCTGATGATGCAACATTGTACAAAATTTAGCAATTTTAAGCATAAAAATGTTAATCTTTATGCTTATTGCATACAAAAGACTTGATTAAAAAAATTGTTGATAGGGAATCAATTTCTTACATCTGATTTAATTATACATTTAATATATGCCAAAATGTAACATGAAATCTTGATAAAAACAATAATTATATATATTCGCAAGAAAAAAACCAACGCGTTAAATACTTGGGCTACTACATGCAGTCCAATCCATCAGAAGCAAACGTTAAGCCGATAGAGTACAAATATAAGCCTAGTGTCAAAATGTCTAATTTTGGTTGCTAAGGACTGTAAACAATAAAATTGACACATATTGTCATTGTTAAACACTTAATTTACTCAGAAGTTGATTTTGAATCTAAAAATCAATAGATTTGTGGCATGAAAAGTCTTAAAGTATACAATTCTGAGCTTGGTAAGTATGCCATAAGGTAGCAATAAACAGTTAGGAAAAAATACTAAAATTTGCCCTTATGAATTTTACCATTCCCTTTTCATTGCTTTCTTGCAATATCAAGCTTACTGTTTGTGTCATATATGGGCATATGTATGTAATCAGAATCTTCCATAGATTTTATTTCCAGTATATAAAATGGTAAAATATAATTTCTTTTTGGTGTATCCATGGCAACAATCTGCATTTATTTGTTATGAAATATTGCAAAAAGGGGGGGAAAGATGTCACATATTTCCCCAAAATTTGGCTAAAAGTAGAATTTCAATCGCTTGAAGTAATACCTTTTCTGAAACTGTGTACATATATCATTCAGCAAATCCAATGAAAATCATATGTCTTTCGTCTCATTTTTTTGTAAAATTGCGTCAAAAACTTCGTGTAGAAAAAGAGTGTTTGTAAACAGTACATTAATTTCTGGACCGATGACCGGTCTAGCTATGAAAATACGGACTGTCAAACAGAAAACAGCCCATAAAACATGTAAAAAATAATCTTGATGCTCTTATAAACCACCTTTGAAGGCTAAATTAGCACTCATCTGTCTAAAAATGAATTTTATTACACAATAACTTTCCTATTTGAAAAATTCACAGGGGCCATAATGCGAAACTAAACCCCTAACTGTGTATTGCTACCTTAATAGTAAATATTTTTTTCAAAGTCTCCCTTTTAACTTATTTTCTGAGTTCTGCTAGCTAAAACGAGTAAAATGGCCTTTTATTTTTGAAAATTGGTTGAGTAATGAATATTTTATGAAGGTTAGCAGTTGACCCTGAAACGCGACAAAAACTGATTTTAAGAAAGGTGCCAAGTCAAAGTGTAAAATCTTGTCTCTACCTCAATTTTTAGCCAAATCTTAAAAACTGTACCTCTTTTGTCAGTTTTTTAATGTTGAATATTATAATAAGATCTCTGATGATGCAACATTGTACAAAATTTAGCAATTTTAAGCATAAAAATGTTAATCTTTATGCTTATTGCATACAAAAGACTTGATTAAAAAAATTGTTGATAGGGAATCAATTTCTTACATCTGATTTAATTATACATTTAATATATGCCAAAATGTAACATGAAATCTTGATAAAAACAATAATTATATATATTCGCAAGAAAAAAACCAACGCGTTAAATACTTGGGCTACTACATGCAGTCCAATCCATCAGAAGCAAACGTTAAGCCGATAGAGTACAAATATAAGCCTAGTGTCAAAATGTCTAATTTTGGTTGCTAAGGACTGTAAACAATAAAATTGACACATATTGTCATTGTTAAACACTTAATTTACTCAGAAGTTGATTTTGAATCTAAAAATCAATAGATTTGTGGCATGAAAAGTCTTAAAGTATACAATTCTGAGCTTGGTAAGTATGCCATAAGGTAGCAATAAACAGTTAGGAAAAAATACTAAAATTTGCCCTTATGAATTTTACCATTCCCTTTTCATTGCTTTCTTGCAATATCAAGCTTACTGTTTGTGTCATATATGGGCATATGTATGTAATCAGAATCTTCCATAGATTTTATTTCCAGTATATAAAATGGTAAAATATAATTTCTTTTTGGTGTATCCATGGCAACAATCTGCATTTATTTGTTATGAAATATTGCAAAAAGGGGGGGAAAGATGTCACATATTTCCCCAAAATTTGGCTAAAAGTAGAATTTCAATCGCTTGAAGTAATACCTTTTCTGAAACTGTGTACATATATCATTCAGCAAATCCAATGAAAATCATATGTCTTTCGTCTCATTTTTTTGTAAAATTGCGTCAAAAACTTCGTGTAGAAAAAGAGTGTTTGTAAACAGTACATTAATTTCTGGACCGATGACCGGTCTAGCTATGAAAATACGGACTGTCAAACAGAAAACAGCCCATAAAACATGTAAAAAATAATCTTGATGCTCTTATAAACCACCTTTGAAGGCTAAATTAGCACTCATCTGTCTAAAAATGAATTTTATTACACAATAACTTTCCTATTTGAAAAATTCACAGGGGCCATAATGCGAAACTAAACCCCTAACTGTGTATTGCTACCTTAATAGTAAATATTTTTTTCAAAGTCTCCCTTTTAACTTATTTTCTGAGTTCTGCTAGCTAAAACGAGTAAAATGGCCTTTTATTTTTGAAAATTGGTTGAGTAATGAATATTTTATGAAGGTTAGCAGTTGACCCTGAAACGCGACAAAAACTGATTTTAAGAAAGGTGCCAAGTCAAAGTGTAAAATCTTGTCTCTACCTCAATTTTTAGCCAAATCTTAAAAACTGTACCTCTTTTGTCAGTTTTTTAATGTTGAATATTATAATAAGATCTCTGATGATGCAACATTGTACAAAATTTAGCAATTTTAAGCATAAAAATGTTAATCTTTATGCTTATTGCATACAAAAGACTTGATTAAAAAAATTGTTGATAGGGAATCAATTTCTTACATCTGATTTAATTATACATTTAATATATGCCAAAATGTAACATGAAATCTTGATAAAAACAATAATTATATATATTCGCAAGAAAAAAACCAACGCGTTAAATACTTGGGCTACTACATGCAGTCCAATCCATCAGAAGCAAACGTTAAGCCGATAGAGTACAAATATAAGCCTAGTGTCAAAATGTCTAATTTTGGTTGCTAAGGACTGTAAACAATAAAATTGACACATATTGTCATTGTTAAACACTTAATTTACTCAGAAGTTGATTTTGAATCTAAAAATCAATAGATTTGTGGCATGAAAAGTCTTAAAGTATACAATTCTGAGCTTGGTAAGTATGCCATAAGGTAGCAATAAACAGTTAGGAAAAAATACTAAAATTTGCCCTTATGAATTTTACCATTCCCTTTTCATTGCTTTCTTGCAATATCAAGCTTACTGTTTGTGTCATATATGGGCATATGTATGTAATCAGAATCTTCCATAGATTTTATTTCCAGTATATAAAATGGTAAAATATAATTTCTTTTTGGTGTATCCATGGCAACAATCTGCATTTATTTGTTATGAAATATTGCAAAAAGGGGGGGAAAGATGTCACATATTTCCCCAAAATTTGGCTAAAAGTAGAATTTCAATCGCTTGAAGTAATACCTTTTCTGAAACTGTGTACATATATCATTCAGCAAATCCAATGAAAATCATATGTCTTTCGTCTCATTTTTTTGTAAAATTGCGTCAAAAACTTCGTGTAGAAAAAGAGTGTTTGTAAACAGTACATTAATTTCTGGACCGATGACCGGTCTAGCTATGAAAATACGGACTGTCAAACAGAAAACAGCCCATAAAACATGTAAAAAATAATCTTGATGCTCTTATAAACCACCTTTGAAGGCTAAATTAGCACTCATCTGTCTAAAAATGAATTTTATTACACAATAACTTTCCTATTTGAAAAATTCACAGGGGCCATAATGCGAAACTAAACCCCTAACTGTGTATTGCTACCTTAATAGTAAATATTTTTTTCAAAGTCTCCCTTTTAACTTATTTTCTGAGTTCTGCTAGCTAAAACGAGTAAAATGGCCTTTTATTTTTGAAAATTGGTTGAGTAATGAATATTTTATGAAGGTTAGCAGTTGACCCTGAAACGCGACAAAAACTGATTTTAAGAAAGGTGCCAAGTCAAAGTGTAAAATCTTGTCTCTACCTCAATTTTTAGCCAAATCTTAAAAACTGTACCTCTTTTGTCAGTTTTTTAATGTTGAATATTATAATAAGATCTCTGATGATGCAACATTGTACAAAATTTAGCAATTTTAAGCATAAAAATGTTAATCTTTATGCTTATTGCATACAAAAGACTTGATTAAAAAAATTGTTGATAGGGAATCAATTTCTTACATCTGATTTAATTATACATTTAATATATGCCAAAATGTAACATGAAATCTTGATAAAAACAATAATTATATATATTCGCAAGAAAAAAACCAACGCGTTAAATACTTGGGCTACTACATGCAGTCCAATCCATCAGAAGCAAACGTTAAGCCGATAGAGTACAAATATAAGCCTAGTGTCAAAATGTCTAATTTTGGTTGCTAAGGACTGTAAACAATAAAATTGACACATATTGTCATTGTTAAACACTTAATTTACTCAGAAGTTGATTTTGAATCTAAAAATCAATAGATTTGTGGCATGAAAAGTCTTAAAGTATACAATTCTGAGCTTGGTAAGTATGCCATAAGGTAGCAATAAACAGTTAGGAAAAAATACTAAAATTTGCCCTTATGAATTTTACCATTCCCTTTTCATTGCTTTCTTGCAATATCAAGCTTACTGTTTGTGTCATATATGGGCATATGTATGTAATCAGAATCTTCCATAGATTTTATTTCCAGTATATAAAATGGTAAAATATAATTTCTTTTTGGTGTATCCATGGCAACAATCTGCATTTATTTGTTATGAAATATTGCAAAAAGGGGGGGAAAGATGTCACATATTTCCCCAAAATTTGGCTAAAAGTAGAATTTCAATCGCTTGAAGTAATACCTTTTCTGAAACTGTGTACATATATCATTCAGCAAATCCAATGAAAATCATATGTCTTTCGTCTCATTTTTTTGTAAAATTGCGTCAAAAACTTCGTGTAGAAAAAGAGTGTTTGTAAACAGTACATTAATTTCTGGACCGATGACCGGTCTAGCTATGAAAATACGGACTGTCAAACAGAAAACAGCCCATAAAACATGTAAAAAATAATCTTGATGCTCTTATAAACCACCTTTGAAGGCTAAATTAGCACTCATCTGTCTAAAAATGAATTTTATTACACAATAACTTTCCTATTTGAAAAATTCACAGGGGCCATAATGCGAAACTAAACCCCTAACTGTGTATTGCTACCTTAATAGTAAATATTTTTTTCAAAGTCTCCCTTTTAACTTATTTTCTGAGTTCTGCTAGCTAAAACGAGTAAAATGGCCTTTTATTTTTGAAAATTGGTTGAGTAATGAATATTTTATGAAGGTTAGCAGTTGACCCTGAAACGCGACAAAAACTGATTTTAAGAAAGGTGCCAAGTCAAAGTGTAAAATCTTGTCTCTACCTCAATTTTTAGCCAAATCTTAAAAACTGTACCTCTTTTGTCAGTTTTTTAATGTTGAATATTATAATAAGATCTCTGATGATGCAACATTGTACAAAATTTAGCAATTTTAAGCATAAAAATGTTAATCTTTATGCTTATTGCATACAAAAGACTTGATTAAAAAAATTGTTGATAGGGAATCAATTTCTTACATCTGATTTAATTATACATTTAATATATGCCAAAATGTAACATGAAATCTTGATAAAAACAATAATTATATATATTCGCAAGAAAAAAACCAACGCGTTAAATACTTGGGCTACTACATGCAGTCCAATCCATCAGAAGCAAACGTTAAGCCGATAGAGTACAAATATAAGCCTAGTGTCAAAATGTCTAATTTTGGTTGCTAAGGACTGTAAACAATAAAATTGACACATATTGTCATTGTTAAACACTTAATTTACTCAGAAGTTGATTTTGAATCTAAAAATCAATAGATTTGTGGCATGAAAAGTCTTAAAGTATACAATTCTGAGCTTGGTAAGTATGCCATAAGGTAGCAATAAACAGTTAGGAAAAAATACTAAAATTTGCCCTTATGAATTTTACCATTCCCTTTTCATTGCTTTCTTGCAATATCAAGCTTACTGTTTGTGTCATATATGGGCATATGTATGTAATCAGAATCTTCCATAGATTTTATTTCCAGTATATAAAATGGTAAAATATAATTTCTTTTTGGTGTATCCATGGCAACAATCTGCATTTATTTGTTATGAAATATTGCAAAAAGGGGGGGAAAGATGTCACATATTTCCCCAAAATTTGGCTAAAAGTAGAATTTCAATCGCTTGAAGTAATACCTTTTCTGAAACTGTGTACATATATCATTCAGCAAATCCAATGAAAATCATATGTCTTTCGTCTCATTTTTTTGTAAAATTGCGTCAAAAACTTCGTGTAGAAAAAGAGTGTTTGTAAACAGTACATTAATTTCTGGACCGATGACCGGTCTAGCTATGAAAATACGGACTGTCAAACAGAAAACAGCCCATAAAACATGTAAAAAATAATCTTGATGCTCTTATAAACCACCTTTGAAGGCTAAATTAGCACTCATCTGTCTAAAAATGAATTTTATTACACAATAACTTTCCTATTTGAAAAATTCACAGGGGCCATAATGCGAAACTAAACCCCTAACTGTGTATTGCTACCTTAATAGTAAATATTTTTTTCAAAGTCTCCCTTTTAACTTATTTTCTGAGTTCTGCTAGCTAAAACGAGTAAAATGGCCTTTTATTTTTGAAAATTGGTTGAGTAATGAATATTTTATGAAGGTTAGCAGTTGACCCTGAAACGCGACAAAAACTGATTTTAAGAAAGGTGCCAAGTCAAAGTGTAAAATCTTGTCTCTACCTCAATTTTTAGCCAAATCTTAAAAACTGTACCTCTTTTGTCAGTTTTTTAATGTTGAATATTATAATAAGATCTCTGATGATGCAACATTGTACAAAATTTAGCAATTTTAAGCATAAAAATGTTAATCTTTATGCTTATTGCATACAAAAGACTTGATTAAAAAAATTGTTGATAGGGAATCAATTTCTTACATCTGATTTAATTATACATTTAATATATGCCAAAATGTAACATGAAATCTTGATAAAAACAATAATTATATATATTCGCAAGAAAAAAACCAACGCGTTAAATACTTGGGCTACTACATGCAGTCCAATCCATCAGAAGCAAACGTTAAGCCGATAGAGTACAAATATAAGCCTAGTGTCAAAATGTCTAATTTTGGTTGCTAAGGACTGTAAACAATAAAATTGACACATATTGTCATTGTTAAACACTTAATTTACTCAGAAGTTGATTTTGAATCTAAAAATCAATAGATTTGTGGCATGAAAAGTCTTAAAGTATACAATTCTGAGCTTGGTAAGTATGCCTTAATAGTAAATATTTTTTTCAAAGTCTCCCTTTTAACTTATTTTCTGAGTTCTGCTAGCTAAAACGAGTAAAATGGCCTTTTATTTTTGAAAATTGGTTGAGTAATGAATATTTTATGAAGGTTAGCAGTTGACCCTGAAACGCGACAAAAACTGATTTTAAGAAAGGTGCCAAGTCAAAGTGTAAAATCTTGTCTCTACCTCAATTTTTAGCCA
Source organism: Mytilus trossulus (assembly GCF_036588685.1). Classification (NCBI taxonomy): domain Eukaryota; kingdom Metazoa; phylum Mollusca; class Bivalvia; order Mytilida; family Mytilidae; genus Mytilus; species Mytilus trossulus. The sequence continues at coordinate 28,817,406 of NC_086380.1, forward strand.
AATCTTAAAAACTGTACCTCTTTTGTCAGTTTTTTAATGTTGAATATTATAATAAGATCTCTGATGATGCAACATTGTACAAAATTTAGCAATTTTAAGCATAAAAATGTTAATCTTTATGCTTATTGCATACAAAAGACTTGATTAAAAAAATTGTTGATAGGGAATCAATTTCTTACATCTGATTTAATTAAACATTTAATATATGCCAAAATGTAACATGAAATCTTGATAAAAACAATAATTATATATATTCGCAAGAAAAAAACCAACGCGTTAAATACTTGGGCTACTACATGCAGTCCAATCCATCAGAAGCAAACGTTAAGCCGATAGAGTACAAATATAAGCCTAGTGTCAAAATGTCTAATTTTGGTTGCTAAGGACTGTAAACAATAAAATTGACACATATTGTCATTGTTAAACACTTAATTTACTCAGAAGTTGATTTTGAATCTAAAAATCAATAGATTTGTGGCATGAAAAGTCTTAAAGTATACAATTCTGAGCTTGGTAAGTATGCCATAAGGTAGCAATAAACAGTTAGGAAAAAATACTAAAATTTGCCCTTATGAATTTTACCATTCCCTTTTCATTGCTTTCTTGCAATATCAAGCTTACTGTTTGTGTCATATATGGGCATATGTATGTAATCAGAATCTTCCATAGATTTTATTTCCAGTATATAAAATGGTAAAATATAATTTCTTTTTGGTGTATCCATGGCAACAATCTGCATTTATTTGTTATGAAATATTGCAAAAAGGGGGGGAAAGATGTCACATATTTCCCCAAAATTTGGCTAAAAGTAGAATTTCAATCGCTTGAAGTAATACCTTTTCTGAAACTGTGTACATATATCATTCAGCAAATCCAATGAAAATCATATGTCTTTCGTCTCATTTTTTTGTAAAATTGCGTCAAAAACTTCGTGTAGAAAAAGAGTGTTTGTAAACAGTACATTAATTTCTGGACCGATGACCGGTCTAGCTATGAAAATACGGACTGTCAAACAGAAAACAGCCCATAAAACATGTAAAAAATAATCTTGATGCTCTTATAAACCACCTTTGAAGGCTAAATTAGCACTCATCTGTCTAAAAATGAATTTTATTACACAATAACTTTCCTATTTGAAAAATTCACAGGGGCCATAATGCGAAACTAAACCCCTAACTGTGTATTGCTACCTTAATAGTAAATATTTTTTTCAAAGTCTCCCTTTTAACTTATTTTCTGAGTTCTGCTAGCTAAAACGAGTAAAATGGCCTTTTATTTTTGAAAATTGGTTGAGTAATGAATATTTTATGAAGGTTAGCAGTTGACCCTGAAACGCGACAAAAACTGATTTTAAGAAAGGTGCCAAGTCAAAGTGTAAAATCTTGTCTCTACCTCAATTTTTAGCCAAATCTTAAAAACTGTACCTCTTTTGTCAGTTTTTTAATGTTGAATATTATAATAAGATCTCTGATGATGCAACATTGTACAAAATTTAGCAATTTTAAGCATAAAAATGTTAATCTTTATGCTTATTGCATACAAAAGACTTGATTAAAAAAATTGTTGATAGGGAATCAATTTCTTACATCTGATTTAATTATACATTTAATATATGCCAAAATGTAACATGAAATCTTGATAAAAACAATAATTATATATATTCGCAAGAAAAAAACCAACGCGTTAAATACTTGGGCTACTACATGCAGTCCAATCCATCAGAAGCAAACGTTAAGCCGATAGAGTACAAATATAAGCCTAGTGTCAAAATGTCTAATTTTGGTTGCTAAGGACTGTAAACAATAAAATTGACACATATTGTCATTGTTAAACACTTAATTTACTCAGAAGTTGATTTTGAATCTAAAAATCAATAGATTTGTGGCATGAAAAGTCTTAAAGTATACAATTCTGAGCTTGGTAAGTATGCCATAAGGTAGCAATAAACAGTTAGGAAAAAATACTAAAATTTGCCCTTATGAATTTTACCATTCCCTTTTCATTGCTTTCTTGCAATATCAAGCTTACTGTTTGTGTCATATATGGGCATATGTATGTAATCAGAATCTTCCATAGATTTTATTTCCAGTATATAAAATGGTAAAATATAATTTCTTTTTGGTGTATCCATGGCAACAATCTGCATTTATTTGTTATGAAATATTGCAAAAAGGGGGGGAAAGATGTCACATATTTCCCCAAAATTTGGCTAAAAGTAGAATTTCAATCGCTTGAAGTAATACCTTTTCTGAAACTGTGTACATATATCATTCAGCAAATCCAATGAAAATCATATGTCTTTCGTCTCATTTTTTTGTAAAATTGCGTCAAAAACTTCGTGTAGAAAAAGAGTGTTTGTAAACAGTACATTAATTTCTGGACCGATGACCGGTCTAGCTATGAAAATACGGACTGTCAAACAGAAAACAGCCCATAAAACATGTAAAAAATAATCTTGATGCTCTTATAAACCACCTTTGAAGGCTAAATTAGCACTCATCTGTCTAAAAATGAATTTTATTACACAATAACTTTCCTATTTGAAAAATTCACAGGGGCCATAATGCGAAACTAAACCCCTAACTGTGTATTGCTACCTTAATAGTAAATATTTTTTTCAAAGTCTCCCTTTTAACTTATTTTCTGAGTTCTGCTAGCTAAAACGAGTAAAATGGCCTTTTATTTTTGAAAATTGGTTGAGTAATGAATATTTTATGAAGGTTAGCAGTTGACCCTGAAACGCGACAAAAACTGATTTTAAGAAAGGTGCCAAGTCAAAGTGTAAAATCTTGTCTCTACCTCAATTTTTAGCCAAATCTTAAAAACTGTACCTCTTTTGTCAGTTTTTTAATGTTGAATATTATAATAAGATCTCTGATGATGCAACATTGTACAAAATTTAGCAATTTTAAGCATAAAAATGTTAATCTTTATGCTTATTGCATACAAAAGACTTGATTAAAAAAATTGTTGATAGGGAATCAATTTCTTACATCTGATTTAATTATACATTTAATATATGCCAAAATGTAACATGAAATCTTGATAAAAACAATAATTATATATATTCGCAAGAAAAAAACCAACGCGTTAAATACTTGGGCTACTACATGCAGTCCAATCCATCAGAAGCAAACGTTAAGCCGATAGAGTACAAATATAAGCCTAGTGTCAAAATGTCTAATTTTGGTTGCTAAGGACTGTAAACAATAAAATTGACACATATTGTCATTGTTAAACACTTAATTTACTCAGAAGTTGATTTTGAATCTAAAAATCAATAGATTTGTGGCATGAAAAGTCTTAAAGTATACAATTCTGAGCTTGGTAAGTATGCCATAAGGTAGCAATAAACAGTTAGGAAAAAATACTAAAATTTGCCCTTATGAATTTTACCATTCCCTTTTCATTGCTTTCTTGCAATATCAAGCTTACTGTTTGTGTCATATATGGGCATATGTATGTAATCAGAATCTTCCATAGATTTTATTTCCAGTATATAAAATGGTAAAATATAATTTCTTTTTGGTGTATCCATGGCAACAATCTGCATTTATTTGTTATGAAATATTGCAAAAAGGGGGGGAAAGATGTCACATATTTCCCCAAAATTTGGCTAAAAGTAGAATTTCAATCGCTTGAAGTAATACCTTTTCTGAAACTGTGTACATATATCATTCAGCAAATCCAATGAAAATCATATGTCTTTCGTCTCATTTTTTTGTAAAATTGCGTCAAAAACTTCGTGTAGAAAAAGAGTGTTTGTAAACAGTACATTAATTTCTGGACCGATGACCGGTCTAGCTATGAAAATACGGACTGTCAAACAGAAAACAGCCCATAAAACATGTAAAAAATAATCTTGATGCTCTTATAAACCACCTTTGAAGGCTAAATTAGCACTCATCTGTCTAAAAATGAATTTTATTACACAATAACTTTCCTATTTGAAAAATTCACAGGGGCCATAATGCGAAACTAAACCCCTAACTGTGTATTGCTACCTTAATAGTAAATATTTTTTTCAAAGTCTCCCTTTTAACTTATTTTCTGAGTTCTGCTAGCTAAAACGAGTAAAATGGCCTTTTATTTTTGAAAATTGGTTGAGTAATGAATATTTTATGAAGGTTAGCAGTTGACCCTGAAACGCGACAAAAACTGATTTTAAGAAAGGTGCCAAGTCAAAGTGTAAAATCTTGTCTCTACCTCAATTTTTAGCCAAATCTTAAAAACTGTACCTCTTTTGTCAGTTTTTTAATGTTGAATATTATAATAAGATCTCTGATGATGCAACATTGTACAAAATTTAGCAATTTTAAGCATAAAAATGTTAATCTTTATGCTTATTGCATACAAAAGACTTGATTAAAAAAATTGTTGATAGGGAATCAATTTCTTACATCTGATTTAATTATACATTTAATATATGCCAAAATGTAACATGAAATCTTGATAAAAACAATAATTATATATATTCGCAAGAAAAAAACCAACGCGTTAAATACTTGGGCTACTACATGCAGTCCAATCCATCAGAAGCAAACGTTAAGCCGATAGAGTACAAATATAAGCCTAGTGTCAAAATGTCTAATTTTGGTTGCTAAGGACTGTAAACAATAAAATTGACACATATTGTCATTGTTAAACACTTAATTTACTCAGAAGTTGATTTTGAATCTAAAAATCAATAGATTTGTGGCATGAAAAGTCTTAAAGTATACAATTCTGAGCTTGGTAAGTATGCCATAAGGTAGCAATAAACAGTTAGGAAAAAATACTAAAATTTGCCCTTATGAATTTTACCATTCCCTTTTCATTGCTTTCTTGCAATATCAAGCTTACTGTTTGTGTCATATATGGGCATATGTATGTAATCAGAATCTTCCATAGATTTTATTTCCAGTATATAAAATGGTAAAATATAATTTCTTTTTGGTGTATCCATGGCAACAATCTGCATTTATTTGTTATGAAATATTGCAAAAAGGGGGGGAAAGATGTCACATATTTCCCCAAAATTTGGCTAAAAGTAGAATTTCAATCGCTTGAAGTAATACCTTTTCTGAAACTGTGTACATATATCATTCAGCAAATCCAATGAAAATCATATGTCTTTCGTCTCATTTTTTTGTAAAATTGCGTCAAAAACTTCGTGTAGAAAAAGAGTGTTTGTAAACAGTACATTAATTTCTGGACCGATGACCGGTCTAGCTATGAAAATACGGACTGTCAAACAGAAAACAGCCCATAAAACATGTAAAAAATAATCTTGATGCTCTTATAAACCACCTTTGAAGGCTAAATTAGCACTCATCTGTCTAAAAATGAATTTTATTACACAATAACTTTCCTATTTGAAAAATTCACAGGGGCCATAATGCGAAACTAAACCCCTAACTGTGTATTGCTACCTTAATAGTAAATATTTTTTTCAAAGTCTCCCTTTTAACTTATTTTCTGAGTTCTGCTAGCTAAAACGAGTAAAATGGCCTTTTATTTTTGAAAATTGGTTGAGTAATGAATATTTTATGAAGGTTAGCAGTTGACCCTGAAACGCGACAAAAACTGATTTTAAGAAAGGTGCCAAGTCAAAGTGTAAAATCTTGTCTCTACCTCAATTTTTAGCCAAATCTTAAAAACTGCACCTCTTTTGTCAGTTTTTTAATGTTGAATATTATAATAAGATCTCTGATGATGCAACATTGTACAAAATTTAGCAATTTTAAGCATAAAAATGTTAATCTTTATGCTTATTGCATACAAAAGACTTGATTAAAAAAATTGTTGATAGGGAATCAATTTCTTACATCTGATTTAATTATACATTTAATATATGCCAAAATGTAACATGAAATCTTGATAAAAACAATAATTATATATATTCGCAAGAAAAAAACCAACGCGTTAAATACTTGGGCTACTACATGCAGTCCAATCCATCAGAAGCAAACGTTAAGCCGATAGAGTACAAATATAAGCCTAGTGTCAAAATGTCTAATTTTGGTTGCTAAGGACTGTAAACAATAAAATTGACACATATTGTCATTGTTAAACACTTAATTTACTCAGAAGTTGATTTTGAATCTAAAAATCAATAGATTTGTGGCATGAAAAGTCTTAAAGTATACAATTCTGAGCTTGGTAAGTATGCCATAAGGTAGCAATAAACAGTTAGGAAAAAATACTAAAATTTGCCCTTATGAATTTTACCATTCCCTTTTCATTGCTTTCTTGCAATATCAAGCTTACTGTTTGTGTCATATATGGGCATATGTATGTAATCAGAATCTTCCATAGATTTTATTTCCAGTATATAAAATGGTAAAATATAATTTCTTTTTGGTGTATCCATGGCAACAATCTGCATTTGTTTGTTATGAAATATTGCAAAAAGGGGGGGAAAGATGTCACATATTTCCCCAAAATTTGGCTAAAAGTAGAATTTCAATCGCTTGAAGTAATACCTTTTCTGAAACTGTGTACATATATCATTCAGCAAATCCAATGAAAATCATATGTCTTTCGTCTCATTTTTTTGTAAAATTGCGTCAAAAACTTTGTGTAGAAAAAGAGTGTTTGTAAACAGTACATTAATTTCTGGACCGATGACCGGTCTAGCTATGAAAATACGGACTGTCAAACAGAAAACAGCCCATAAAACATGTAAAAAATAATCTTGATGCTCTTATAAACCACCTTTGAAGGCTAAATTAGCACTCATCTGTCTAAAAATGAATTTTATTACACAATAACTTTCCTATTTGAAAAATTCACAGGGGCCATAATGCGAAACTAAACCCCTAACTGTGTATTGCTACCTTAATAGTAAATATTTTTTTCAAAGTCTCCCTTTTAACTTATTTTCTGAGTTCTGCTAGCTAAAACGAGTAAAATGGCCTTTTATTTTTGAAAATTGGTTGAGTAATGAATATTTTATGAAGGTTAGCAGTTGACCCTGAAACGCGACAAAAACTGATTTTAAGAAAGGTGCCAAGTCAAAGTGTAAAATCTTGTCTCTACCTCAATTTTTAGCCAAATCTTAAAAACTGTACCTCTTTTGTCAGTTTTTTAATGTTGAATATTATAATAAGATCTCTGATGATGCAACATTGTACAAAATTTAGCAATTTTAAGCATAAAAATGTTAATCTTTATGCTTATTGCATACAAAAGACTTGATTAAAAAAATTGTTGATAGGGAATCAATTTCTTACATCTGATTTAATTATACATTTAATATATGCCAAAATGTAACATGAAATCTTGATAAAAACAATAATTATATATATTCGCAAGAAAAAAACCAACGCGTTAAATACTTGGGCTACTACATGCAGTCCAATCCATCAGAAGCAAACGTTAAGCCGATAGAGTACAAATATAAGCCTAGTGTCAAAATGTCTAATTTTGGTTGCTAAGGACTGTAAACAATAAAATTGACACATATTGTCATTGTTAAACACTTAATTTACTCAGAAGTTGATTTTGAATCTAAAAATCAATAGATTTGTGGCATGAAAAGTCTTAAAGTATACAATTCTGAGCTTGGTAAGTATGCCATAAGGTAGCAATAAACAGTTAGGAAAAAATACTAAAATTTGCCCTTATGAATTTTACCATTCCCTTTTCATTGCTTTCTTGCAATATCAAGCTTACTGTTTGTGTCATATATGGGCATATGTATGTAATCAGAATCTTCCATAGATTTTATTTCCAGTATATAAAATGGTAAAATATAATTTCTTTTTGGTGTATCCATGGCAACAATCTGCATTTATTTGTTATGAAATATTGCAAAAAGGGGGGGAAAGATGTCACATATTTCCCCAAAATTTGGCTAAAAGTAGAATTTCAATCGCTTGAAGTAATACCTTTTCTGAAACTGTGTACATATATCATTCAGCAAATCCAATGAAAATCATATGTCTTTCGTCTCATTTTTTTGTAAAATTGCGTCAAAAACTTCGTGTAGAAAAAGAGTGTTTGTAAACAGTACATTAATTTCTGGACCGATGACCGGTCTAGCTATGAAAATACGGACTGTCAAACAGAAAACAGCCCATAAAACATGTAAAAAATAATCTTGATGCTCTTATAAACCACCTTTGAAGGCTAAATTAGCACTCATCTGTCTAAAAATGAATTTTATTACACAATAACTTTCCTATTTGAAAAATTCACAGGGGCCATAATGCGAAACTAAACCCCTAACTGTGTATTGCTACCTTAATAGTAAATATTTTTTTCAAAGTCTCCCTTTTAACTTATTTTCTGAGTTCTGCTAGCTAAAACGAGTAAAATGGCCTTTTATTTTTGAAAATTGGTTGAGTAATGAATATTTTATGAAGGTTAGCAGTTGACCCTGAAACGCGACAAAAACTGATTTTAAGAAAGGTGCCAAGTCAAAGTGTAAAATCTTGTCTCTACCTCAATTTTTAGCCAAATCTTAAAAACTGTACCTCTTTTGTCAGTTTTTTAATGTTGAATATTATAATAAGATCTCTGATGATGCAACATTGTACAAAATTTAGCAATTTTAAGCATAAAAATGTTAATCTTTATGCTTATTGCATACAAAAGACTTGATTAAAAAAATTGTTGATAGGGAATCAATTTCTTACATCTGATTTAATTATACATTTAATATATGCCAAAATGTAACATGAAATCTTGATAAAAACAATAATTATATATATTCGCAAGAAAAAAACCAACGCGTTAAATACTTGGGCTACTACATGCAGTCCAATCCATCAGAAGCAAACGTTAAGCCGATAGAGTACAAATATAAGCCTAGTGTCAAAATGTCTAATTTTGGTTGCTAAGGACTGTAAACAATAAAATTGACACATATTGTCATTGTTAAACACTTAATTTACTCAGAAGTTGATTTTGAATCTAAAAATCAATAGATTTGTGGCATGAAAAGTCTTAAAGTATACAATTCTGAGCTTGGTAAGTATGCCATAAGGTAGCAATAAACAGTTAGGAAAAAATACTAAAATTTGCCCTTATGAATTTTACCATTCCCTTTTCATTGCTTTCTTGCAATATCAAGCTTACTGTTTGTGTCATATATGGGCATATGTATGTAATCAGAATCTTCCATAGATTTTATTTCCAGTATATAAAATGGTAAAATATAATTTCTTTTTGGTGTATCCATGGCAACAATCTGCATTTATTTGTTATGAAATATTGCAAAAAGGGGGGGAAAGATGTCACATATTTCCCCAAAATTTGGCTAAAAGTAGAATTTCAATCGCTTGAAGTAATACCTTTTCTGAAACTGTGTACATATATCATTCAGCAAATCCAATGAAAATCATATGTCTTTCGTCTCATTTTTTTGTAAAATTGCGTCAAAAACTTTGTGTAGAAAAAGAGTGTTTGTAAACAGTACATTAATTTCTGGACCGATGACCGGTCTAGCTATGAAAATACGGACTGTCAAACAGAAAACAGCCCATAAAACATGTAAAAAATAATCTTGATGCTCTTATAAACCACCTTTGAAGGCTAAATTAGCACTCATCTGTCTAAAAATGAATTTTATTACACAATAACTTTCCTATTTGAAAAATTCACAGGGGCCATAATGCGAAACTAAACCCCTAACTGTGTATTGCTACCTTAATAGTAAATATTTTTTTCAAAGTCTCCCTTTTAACTTATTTTCTGAGTTCTGCTAGCTAAAACGAGTAAAATGGCCTTTTATTTTTGAAAATTGGTTGAGTAATGAATATTTTATGAAGGTTAGCAGTTGACCCTGAAACGCGACAAAAACTGATTTTAAGAAAGGTGCCAAGTCAAAGTGTAAAATCTTGTCTCTACCTCAATTTTTAGCCAAATCTTAAAAACTGTACCTCTTTTGTCAGTTTTTTAATGTTGAATATTATAATAAGATCTCTGATGATGCAACATTGTACAAAATTTAGCAATTTTAAGCATAAAAATGTTAATCTTTATGCTTATTGCATACAAAAGACTTGATTAAAAAAATTGTTGATAGGGAATCAATTTCTTACATCTGATTTAATTATACATTTAATATATGCCAAAATGTAACATGAAATCTTGATAAAAACAATAATTATATATATTCGCAAGAAAAAAACCAACGCGTTAAATACTTGGGCTACTACATGCAGTCCAATCCATCAGAAGCAAACGTTAAGCCGATAGAGTACAAATATAAGCCTAGTGTCAAAATGTCTAATTTTGGTTGCTAAGGACTGTAAACAATAAAATTGACACATATTGTCATTGTTAAACACTTAATTTACTCAGAAGTTGATTTTGAATCTAAAAATCAATAGATTTGTGGCATGAAAAGTCTTAAAGTATACAATTCTGAGCTTGGTAAGTATGCCATAAGGTAGCAATAAACAGTTAGGAAAAAATACTAAAATTTGCCCTTATGAATTTTACCATTCCCTTTTCATTGCTTTCTTGCAATATCAAGCTTACTGTTTGTGTCATATATGGGCATATGTATGTAATCAGAATCTTCCATAGATTTTATTTCCAGTATATAAAATGGTAAAATATAATTTCTTTTTGGTGTATCCATGGCAACAATCTGCATTTATTTGTTATGAAATATTGCAAAAAGGGGGGGAAAGATGTCACATATTTCCCCAAAATTTGGCTAAAAGTAGAATTTCAATCGCTTGAAGTAATACCTTTTCTGAAACTGTGTACATATATCATTCAGCAAATCCAATGAAAATCATATGTCTTTCGTCTCATTTTTTTGTAAAATTGCGTCAAAAACTTCGTGTAGAAAAAGAGTGTTTGTAAACAGTACATTAATTTCTGGACCGATGACCGGTCTAGCTATGAAAATACGGACTGTCAAACAGAAAACAGCCCATAAAACATGTAAAAAATAATCTTGATGCTCTTATAAACCACCTTTGAAGGCTAAATTAGCACTCATCTGTCTAAAAATGAATTTTATTACACAATAACTTTCCTATTTGAAAAATTCACAGGGGCCATAATGCGAAACTAAACCCCTAACTGTGTATTGCTACCTTAATAGTAAATATTTTTTTCAAAGTCTCCCTTTTAACTTATTTTCTGAGTTCTGCTAGCTAAAACGAGTAAAATGGCCTTTTATTTTTGAAAATTGGTTGAGTAATGAATATTTTATGAAGGTTAGCAGTTGACCCTGAAACGCGACAAAAACTGATTTTAAGAAAGGTGCCAAGTCAAAGTGTAAAATCTTGTCTCTACCTCAATTTTTAGCCAAATCTTAAAAACTGTACCTCTTTTGTCAGTTTTTTAATGTTGAATATTATAATAAGATCTCTGATGATGCAACATTGTACAAAATTTAGCAATTTTAAGCATAAAAATGTTAATCTTTATGCTTATTGCATACAAAAGACTTGATTAAAAAAATTGTTGATAGGGAATCAATTTCTTACATCTGATTTAATTATACATTTAATATATGCCAAAATGTAACATGAAATCTTGATAAAAACAATAATTATATATATTCGCAAGAAAAAAACCAACGCGTTAAATACTTGGGCTACTACATGCAGTCCAATCCATCAGAAGCAAACGTTAAGCCGATAGAGTACAAATATAAGCCTAGTGTCAAAATGTCTAATTTTGGTTGCTAAGGACTGTAAACAATAAAATTGACACATATTGTCATTGTTAAACACTTAATTTACTCAGAAGTTGATTTTGAATCTAAAAATCAATAGATTTGTGGCATGAAAAGTCTTAAAGTATACAATTCTGAGCTTGGTAAGTATGCCATAAGGTAGCAATAAACAGTTAGGAAAAAATACTAAAATTTGCCCTTATGAATTTTACCATTCCCTTTTCATTGCTTTCTTGCAATATCAAGCTTACTGTTTGTGTCATATATGGGCATATGTATGTAATCAGAATCTTCCATAGATTTTATTTCCAGTATATAAAATGGTAAAATATAATTTCTTTTTGGTGTATCCATGGCAACAATCTGCATTTATTTGTTATGAAATATTGCAAAAAGGGGGGGGAAAGATGTCACATATTTCCCCAAAATTTGGCTAAAAGTAGAATTTCAATCGCTTGAAGTAATACCTTTTCTGAAACTGTGTACATATATCATTCAGCAAATCCAATGAAAATCATATGTCTTTCGTCTCATTTTTTTGTAAAATTGCGTCAAAAACTTCGTGTAGAAAAAGAGTGTTTGTAAACAGTACATTAATTTCTGGACCGATGACCGGTCTAGCTATGAAAATACGGACTGTCAAACAGAAAACAGCCCATAAAACATGTAAAAAATAATCTTGATGCTCTTATAAACCACCTTTGAAGGCTAAATTAGCACTCATCTGTCTAAAAATGAATTTTATTACACAATAACTTTCCTATTTGAAAAATTCACAGGGGCCATAATGCGAAACTAAACCCCTAACTGTGTATTGCTACCTTAATAGTAAATATTTTTTTCAAAGTCTCCCTTTTAACTTATTTTCTGAGTTCTGCTAGCTAAAACGAGTAAAATGGCCTTTTATTTTTGAAAATTGGTTGAGTAATGAATATTTTATGAAGGTTAGCAGTTGACCCTGAAACGCGACAAAAACTGATTTTAAGAAAGGTGCCAAGTCAAAGTGTAAAATCTTGTCTCTACCTCAATTTTTAGCCAAATCTTAAAAACTGTACCTCTTTTGTCAGTTTTTTAATGTTGAATATTATAATAAGATCTCTGATGATGCAACATTGTACAAAATTTAGCAATTTTAAGCATAAAAATGTTAATCTTTATGCTTATTGCATACAAAAGACTTGATTAAAAAAATTGTTGATAGGGAATCAATTTCTTACATCTGATTTAATTATACATTTAATATATGCCAAAATGTAACATGAAATCTTGATAAAAACAATAATTATATATATTCGCAAGAAAAAAACCAACGCGTTAAATACTTGGGCTACTACATGCAGTCCAATCCATCAGAAGCAAACGTTAAGCCGATAGAGTACAAATATAAGCCTAGTGTCAAAATGTCTAATTTTGGTTGCTAAGGACTGTAAACAATAAAATTGACACATATTGTCATTGTTAAACACTTAATTTACTCAGAAGTTGATTTTGAATCTAAAAATCAATAGATTTGTGGCATGAAAAGTCTTAAAGTATACAATTCTGAGCTTGGTAAGTATGCCATAAGGTAGCAATAAACAGTTAGGAAAAAATACTAAAATTTGCCCTTATGAATTTTACCATTCCCTTTTCATTGCTTTCTTGCAATATCAAGCTTACTGTTTGTGTCATATATGGGCATATGTATGTAATCAGAATCTTCCATAGATTTTATTTCCAGTATATAAAATGGTAAAATATAATTTCTTTTTGGTGTATCCATGGCAACAATCTGCATTTATTTGTTATGAAATATTGCAAAAAGGGGGGGAAAGATGTCACATATTTCCCCAAAATTTGGCTAAAAGTAGAATTTCAATCGCTTGAAGTAATACCTTTTCTGAAACTGTGTACATATATCATTCAGCAAATCCAATGAAAATCATATGTCTTTCGTCTCATTTTTTTGTAAAATTGCGTCAAAAACTTCGTGTAGAAAAAGAGTGTTTGTAAACAGTACATTAATTTCTGGACCGATGACCGGTCTAGCTATGAAAATACGGACTGTCAAACAGAAAACAGCCCATAAAACATGTAAAAAATAATCTTGATGCTCTTATAAACCACCTTTGAAGGCTAAATTAGCACTCATCTGTCTAAAAATGAATTTTATTACACAATAACTTTCCTATTTGAAAAATTCACAGGGGCCATAATGCGAAACTAAACCCCTAACTGTGTATTGCTACCTTAATAGTAAATATTTTTTTCAAAGTCTCCCTTTTAACTTATTTTCTGAGTTCTGCTAGCTAAAACGAGTAAAATGGCCTTTTATTTTTGAAAATTGGTTGAGTAATGAATATTTTATGAAGGTTAGCAGTTGACCCTGAAACGCGACAAAAACTGATTTTAAGAAAGGTGCCAAGTCAAAGTGTAAAATCTTGTCTCTACCTCAATTTTTAGCCAAATCTTAAAAACTGTACCTCTTTTGTCAGTTTTTTAATGTTGAATATTATAATAAGATCTCTGATGATGCAACATTGTACAAAATTTAGCAATTTTAAGCATAAAAATGTTAATCTTTATGCTTATTGCATACAAAAGACTTGATTAAAAAAATTGTTGATAGGGAATCAATTTCTTACATCTGATTTAATTATACATTTAATATATGCCAAAATGTAACATGAAATCTTGATAAAAACAATAATTATATATATTCGCAAGAAAAAAACCAACGCGTTAAATACTTGGGCTACTACATGCAGTCCAATCCATCAGAAGCAAACGTTAAGCCGATAGAGTACAAATATAAGCCTAGTGTCAAAATGTCTAATTTTGGTTGCTAAGGACTGTAAACAATAAAATTGACACATATTGTCATTGTTAAACACTTAATTTACTCAGAAGTTGATTTTGAATCTAAAAATCAATAGATTTGTGGCATGAAAAGTCTTAAAGTATACAATTCTGAGCTTGGTAAGTATGCCATAAGGTAGCAATAAACAGTTAGGAAAAAATACTAAAATTTGCCCTTATGAATTTTACCATTCCCTTTTCATTGCTTTCTTGCAATATCAAGCTTACTGTTTGTGTCATATATGGGCATATGTATGTAATCAGAATCTTCCATAGATTTTATTTCCAGTATATAAAATGGTAAAATATAATTTCTTTTTGGTGTATCCATGGCAACAATCTGCATTTATTTGTTATGAAATATTGCAAAAAGGGGGGGAAAGATGTCACATATTTCCCCAAAATTTGGCTAAAAGTAGAATTTCAATCGCTTGAAGTAATACCTTTTCTGAAACTGTGTACATATATCATTCAGCAAATCCAATGAAAATCATATGTCTTTCGTCTCATTTTTTTGTAAAATTGCGTCAAAAACTTCGTGTAGAAAAAGAGTGTTTGTAAACAGTACATTAATTTCTGGACCGATGACCGGTCTAGCTATGAAAATACGGACTGTCAAACAGAAAACAGCCCATAAAACATGTAAAAAATAATCTTGATGCTCTTATAAACCACCTTTGAAGGCTAAATTAGCACTCATCTGTCTAAAAATGAATTTTATTACACAATAACTTTCCTATTTGAAAAATTCACAGGGGCCATAATGCGAAACTAAACCCCTAACTGTGTATTGCTACCTTAATAGTAAATATTTTTTTCAAAGTCTCCCTTTTAACTTATTTTCTGAGTTCTGCTAGCTAAAACGAGTAAAATGGCCTTTTATTTTTGAAAATTGGTTGAGTAATGAATATTTTATGAAGGTTAGCAGTTGACCCTGAAACGCGACAAAAACTGATTTTAAGAAAGGTGCCAAGTCAAAGTGTAAAATCTTGTCTCTACCTCAATTTTTAGCCAAATCTTAAAAACTGTACCTCTTTTGTCAGTTTTTTAATGTTGAATATTATAATAAGATCTCTGATGATGCAACATTGTACAAAATTTAGCAATTTTAAGCATAAAAATGTTAATCTTTATGCTTATTGCATACAAAAGACTTGATTAAAAAAATTGTTGATAGGGAATCAATTTCTTACATCTGATTTAATTATACATTTAATATATGCCAAAATGTAACATGAAATCTTGATAAAAACAATAATTATATATATTCGCAAGAAAAAAACCAACGCGTTAAATACTTGGGCTACTACATGCAGTCCAATCCATCAGAAGCAAACGTTAAGCCGATAGAGTACAAATATAAGCCTAGTGTCAAAATGTCTAATTTTGGTTGCTAAGGACTGTAAACAATAAAATTGACACATATTGTCATTGTTAAACACTTAATTTACTCAGAAGTTGATTTTGAATCTAAAAATCAATAGATTTGTGGCATGAAAAGTCTTAAAGTATACAATTCTGAGCTTGGTAAGTATGCCATAAGGTAGCAATAAACAGTTAGGAAAAAATACTAAAATTTGCCCTTATGAATTTTACCATTCCCTTTTCATTGCTTTCTTGCAATATCAAGCTTACTGTTTGTGTCATATATGGGCATATGTATGTAATCAGAATCTTCCATAGATTTTATTTCCAGTATATAAAATGGTAAAATATAATTTCTTTTTGGTGTATCCATGGCAACAATCTGCATTTATTTGTTATGAAATATTGCAAAAAGGGGGGGAAAGATGTCACATATTTCCCCAAAATTTGGCTAAAAGTAGAATTTCAATCGCTTGAAGTAATACCTTTTCTGAAACTGTGTACATATATCATTCAGCAAATCCAATGAAAATCATATGTCTTTCGTCTCATTTTTTTGTAAAATTGCGTCAAAAACTTCGTGTAGAAAAAGAGTGTTTGTAAACAGTACATTAATTTCTGGACCGATGACCGGTCTAGCTATGAAAATACGGACTGTCAAACAGAAAACAGCCCATAAAACATGTAAAAAATAATCTTGATGCTCTTATAAACCACCTTTGAAGGCTAAATTAGCACTCATCTGTCTAAAAATGAATTTTATTACACAATAACTTTCCTATTTGAAAAATTCACAGGGGCCATAATGCGAAACTAAACCCCTAACTGTGTATTGCTACCTTAATAGTAAATATTTTTTTCAAAGTCTCCCTTTTAACTTATTTTCTGAGTTCTGCTAGCTAAAACGAGTAAAATGGCCTTTTATTTTTGAAAATTGGTTGAGTAATGAATATTTTATGAAGGTTAGCAGTTGACCCTGAAACGCGACAAAAACTGATTTTAAGAAAGGTGCCAAGTCAAAGTGTAAAATCTTGTCTCTACCTCAATTTTTAGCCAAATCTTAAAAACTGTACCTCTTTTGTCAGTTTTTTAATGTTGAATATTATAATAAGATCTCTGATGATGCAACATTGTACAAAATTTAGCAATTTTAAGCATAAAAATGTTAATCTTTATGCTTATTGCATACAAAAGACTTGATTAAAAAAATTGTTGATAGGGAATCAATTTCTTACATCTGATTTAATTATACATTTAATATATGCCAAAATGTAACATGAAATCTTGATAAAAACAATAATTATATATATTCGCAAGAAAAAAACCAACGCGTTAAATACTTGGGCTACTACATGCAGTCCAATCCATCAGAAGCAAACGTTAAGCCGATAGAGTACAAATATAAGCCTAGTGTCAAAATGTCTAATTTTGGTTGCTAAGGACTGTAAACAATAAAATTGACACATATTGTCATTGTTAAACACTTAATTTACTCAGAAGTTGATTTTGAATCTAAAAATCAATAGATTTGTGGCATGAAAAGTCTTAAAGTATACAATTCTGAGCTTGGTAAGTATGCCATAAGGTAGCAATAAACAGTTAGGAAAAAATACTAAAATTTGCCCTTATGAATTTTACCATTCCCTTTTCATTGCTTTCTTGCAATATCAAGCTTACTGTTTGTGTCATATATGGGCATATGTATGTAATCAGAATCTTCCATAGATTTTATTTCCAGTATATAAAATGGTAAAATATAATTTCTTTTTGGTGTATCCATGGCAACAATCTGCATTTATTTGTTATGAAATATTGCAAAAAGGGGGGGAAAGATGTCACATATTTCCCCAAAATTTGGCTAAAAGTAGAATTTCAATCGCTTGAAGTAATACCTTTTCTGAAACTGTGTACATATATCATTCAGCAAATCCAATGAAAATCATATGTCTTTCGTCTCATTTTTTTGTAAAATTGCGTCAAAAACTTCGTGTAGAAAAAGAGTGTTTGTAAACAGTACATTAATTTCTGGACCGATGACCGGTCTAGCTATGAAAATACGGACTGTCAAACAGAAAACAGCCCATAAAACATGTAAAAAATAATCTTGATGCTCTTATAAACCACCTTTGAAGGCTAAATTAGCACTCATCTGTCTAAAAATGAATTTTATTACACAATAACTTTCCTATTTGAAAAATTCACAGGGGCCATAATGCGAAACTAAACCCCTAACTGTGTATTGCTACCTTAATAGTAAATATTTTTTTCAAAGTCTCCCTTTTAACTTATTTTCTGAGTTCTGCTAGCTAAAACGAGTAAAATGGCCTTTTATTTTTGAAAATTGGTTGAGTAATGAATATTTTATGAAGGTTAGCAGTTGACCCTGAAACGCGACAAAAACTGATTTTAAGAAAGGTGCCAAGTCAAAGTGTAAAATCTTGTCTCTACCTCAATTTTTAGCCAAATCTTAAAAACTGTACCTCTTTTGTCAGTTTTTTAATGTTGAATATTATAATAAGATCTCTGATGATGCAACATTGTACAAAATTTAGCAATTTTAAGCATAAAAATGTTAATCTTTATGCTTATTGCATACAAAAGACTTGATTAAAAAAATTGTTGATAGGGAATCAATTTCTTACATCTGATTTAATTATACATTTAATATATGCCAAAATGTAACATGAAATCTTGATAAAAACAATAATTATATATATTCGCAAGAAAAAAACCAACGCGTTAAATACTTGGGCTACTACATGCAGTCCAATCCATCAGAAGCAAACGTTAAGCCGATAGAGTACAAATATAAGCCTAGTGTCAAAATGTCTAATTTTGGTTGCTAAGGACTGTAAACAATAAAATTGACACATATTGTCATTGTTAAACACTTAATTTACTCAGAAGTTGATTTTGAATCTAAAAATCAATAGATTTGTGGCATGAAAAGTCTTAAAGTATACAATTCTGAGCTTGGTAAGTATGCCATAAGGTAGCAATAAACAGTTAAGAAAAAATACTAAAATTTGCCCTTATGAATTTTACCATTCCCTTTTCATTGCTTTCTTGCAATATCAAGCTTACTGTTTGTGTCATATATGGGCATATGTATGTAATCAGAATCTTCCATAGATTTTATTTCCAGTATATAAAATGGTAAAATATAATTTCTTTTTGGTGTATCCATGGCAACAATCTGCATTTATTTGTTATGAAATATTGCAAAAAGGGGGGGAAAGATGTCACATATTTCCCCAAAATTTGGCTAAAAGTAGAATTTCAATCGCTTGAAGTAATACCTTTTCTGAAACTGTGTACATATATCATTCAGCAAATCCAATGAAAATCATATGTCTTTCGTCTCATTTTTTTGTAAAATTGCGTCAAAAACTTCGTGTAGAAAAAGAGTGTTTGTAAACAGTACATTAATTTCTGGACCGATGACCGGTCTAGCTATGAAAATACGGACTGTCAAACAGAAAACAGCCCATAAAACATGTAAAAAATAATCTTGATGCTCTTATAAACCACCTTTGAAGGCTAAATTAGCACTCATCTGTCTAAAAATGAATTTTATTACACAATAACTTTCCTATTTGAAAAATTCACAGGGGCCATAATGCGAAACTAAACCCCTAACTGTGTATTGCTACCTTAATAGTAAATATTTTTTTCAAAGTCTCCCTTTTAACTTATTTTCTGAGTTCTGCTAGCTAAAACGAGTAAAATGGCCTTTTATTTTTGAAAATTGGTTGAGTAATGAATATTTTATGAAGGTTAGCAGTTGACCCTGAAACGCGACAAAAACTGATTTTAAGAAAGGTGCCAAGTCAAAGTGTAAAATCTTGTCTCTACCTCAATTTTTAGCCAAATCTTAAAAACTGTACCTCTTTTGTCAGTTTTTTAATGTTGAATATTATAATAAGATCTCTGATGATGCAACATTGTACAAAATTTAGCAATTTTAAGCATAAAAATGTTAATCTTTATGCTTATTGCATACAAAAGACTTGATTAAAAAAATTGTTGATAGGGAATCAATTTCTTACATCTGATTTAATTATACATTTAATATATGCCAAAATGTAACATGAAATCTTGATAAAAACAATAATTATATATATTCGCAAGAAAAAAACCAACGCGTTAAATACTTGGGCTACTACATGCAGTCCAATCCATCAGAAGCAAACGTTAAGCCGATAGAGTACAAATATAAGCCTAGTGTCAAAATGTCTAATTTTGGTTGCTAAGGACTGTAAACAATAAAATTGACACATATTGTCATTGTTAAACACTTAATTTACTCAGAAGTTGATTTTGAATCTAAAAATCAATAGATTTGTGGCATGAAAAGTCTTAAAGTATACAATTCTGAGCTTGGTAAGTATGCCATAAGGTAGCAATAAACAGTTAGGAAAAAATACTAAAATTTGCCCTTATGAATTTTACCATTCCCTTTTCATTGCTTTCTTGCAATATCAAGCTTACTGTTTGTGTCATATATGGGCATATGTATGTAATCAGAATCTTCCATAGATTTTATTTCCAGTATATAAAATGGTAAAATATAATTTCTTTTTGGTGTATCCATGGCAACAATCTGCATTTATTTGTTATGAAATATTGCAAAAAGGGGGGGAAAGATGTCACATATTTCCCCAAAATTTGGCTAAAAGTAGAATTTCAATCGCTTGAAGTAATACCTTTTCTGAAACTGTGTACATATATCATTCAGCAAATCCAATGAAAATCATATGTCTTTCGTCTCATTTTTTTGTAAAATTGCGTCAAAAACTTCGTGTAGAAAAAGAGTGTTTGTAAACAGTACATTAATTTCTGGACCGATGACCGGTCTAGCTATGAAAATACGGACTGTCAAACAGAAAACAGCCCATAAAACATGTAAAAAATAATCTTGATGCTCTTATAAACCACCTTTGAAGGCTAAATTAGCACTCATCTGTCTAAAAATGAATTTTATTACACAATAACTTTCCTATTTGAAAAATTCACAGGGGCCATAATGCGAAACTAAACCCCTAACTGTGTATTGCTACCTTAATAGTAAATATTTTTTTCAAAGTCTCCCTTTTAACTTATTTTCTGAGTTCTGCTAGCTAAAACGAGTAAAATGGCCTTTTATTTTTGAAAATTGGTTGAGTAATGAATATTTTATGAAGGTTAGCAGTTGACCCTGAAACGCGACAAAAACTGATTTTAAGAAAGGTGCCAAGTCAAAGTGTAAAATCTTGTCTCTACCTCAATTTTTAGCCAAATCTTAAAAACTGTACCTCTTTTGTCAGTTTTTTAATGTTGAATATTATAATAAGATCTCTGATGATGCAACATTGTACAAAATTTAGCAATTTTAAGCATAAAAATGTTAATCTTTATGCTTATTGCATACAAAAGACTTGATTAAAAAAATTGTTGATAGGGAATCAATTTCTTACATCTGATTTAATTATACATTTAATATATGCCAAAATGTAACATGAAATCTTGATAAAAACAATAATTATATATATTCGCAAGAAAAAAACCAACGCGTTAAATACTTGGGCTACTACATGCAGTCCAATCCATCAGAAGCAAACGTTAAGCCGATAGAGTACAAATATAAGCCTAGTGTCAAAATGTCTAATTTTGGTTGCTAAGGACTGTAAACAATAAAATTGACACATATTGTCATTGTTAAACACTTAATTTACTCAGAAGTTGATTTTGAATCTAAAAATCAATAGATTTGTGGCATGAAAAGTCTTAAAGTATACAATTCTGAGCTTGGTAAGTATGCCATAATAGTAAATATTTTTTTCAAAGTCTCCCTTTTAACTTATTTTCTGAGTTCTGCTAGCTAAAACGAGTAAAATGGCCTTTTATTTTTGAAAATTGGTTGAGTAATGAATATTTTATGAAGGTTAGCAGTTGACCCTGAAACGCGACAAAAACTGATTTTAAGAAAGGTGCCAAGTCAAAGTGTAAAATCTTGTCTCTACCTCAATTTTTAGCCAAATCTTAAAAACTGTACCTCTTTTGTCAGTTTTTTAATGTTGAATATTATAATAAGATCTCTGATGATGCAACATTGTACAAAATTTAGCAATTTTAAGCATAAAAATGTTAATCTTTATGCTTATTGCATACAAAAGACTTGATTAAAAAAATTGTTGATAGGGAATCAATTTCTTACATCTGATTTAATTATACATTTAATATATGCCAAAATGTAACATGAAATCTTGATAAAAACAATAATTATATATATTCGCAAGAAAAAAACCAACGCGTTAAATACTTGGGCTACTACATGCAGTCCAATCCATCAGAAGCAAACGTTAAGCCGATAGAGTACAAATATAAGCCTAGTGTCAAAATGTCTAATTTTGGTTGCTAAGGACTGTAAACAATAAAATTGACACATATTGTCATTGTTAAACACTTAATTTACTCAGAAGTTGATTTTGAATCTAAAAATCAATAGATTTGTGGCATGAAAAGTCTTAAAGTATACAATTCTGAGCTTGGTAAGTATGCCATAAGGTAGCAATAAACAGTTAGGAAAAAATACTAAAATTTGCCCTTATGAATTTTACCATTCCCTTTTCATTGCTTTCTTGCAATATCAAGCTTACTGTTTGTGTCATATATGGGCATATGTATGTAATCAGAATCTTCCATAGATTTTATTTCCAGTATATAAAATGGTAAAATATAATTTCTTTTTGGTGTATCCATGGCAACAATCTGCATTTATTTGTTATGAAATATTGCAAAAAGGGGGGGAAAGATGTCACATATTTCCCCAAAATTTGGCTAAAAGTAGAATTTCAATCGCTTGAAGTAATACCTTTTCTGAAACTGTGTACATATATCATTCAGCAAATCCAATGAAAATCATATGTCTTTCGTCTCATTTTTTTGTAAAATTGCGTCAAAAACTTCGTGTAGAAAAAGAGTGTTTGTAAACAGTACATTAATTTCTGGACCGATGACCGGTCTAGCTATGAAAATACGGACTGTCAAACAGAAAACAGCCCATAAAACATGTAAAAAATAATCTTGATGCTCTTATAAACCACCTTTGAAGGCTAAATTAGCACTCATCTGTCTAAAAATGAATTTTATTACACAATAACTTTCCTATTTGAAAAATTCACAGGGGCCATAATGCGAAACTAAACCCCTAACTGTGTATTGCTACCTTAATAGTAAATATTTTTTTCAAAGTCTCCCTTTTAACTTATTTTCTGAGTTCTGCTAGCTAAAACGAGTAAAATGGCCTTTTATTTTTGAAAATTGGTTGAGTAATGAATATTTTATGAAGGTTAGCAGTTGACCCTGAAACGCGACAAAAACTGATTTTAAGAAAGGTGCCAAGTCAAAGTGTAAAATCTTGTCTCTACCTCAATTTTTAGCCAAATCTTAAAAACTGTACCTCTTTTGTCAGTTTTTTAATGTTGAATATTATAATAAGATCTCTGATGATGCAACATTGTACAAAATTTAGCAATTTTAAGCATAAAAATGTTAATCTTTATGCTTATTGCATACAAAAGACTTGATTAAAAAAATTGTTGATAGGGAATCAATTTCTTACATCTGATTTAATTATACATTTAATATATGCCAAAATGTAACATGAAATCTTGATAAAAACAATAATTATATATATTCGCAAGAAAAAAACCAACGCGTTAAATACTTGGGCTACTACATGCAGTCCAATCCATCAGAAGCAAACGTTAAGCCGATAGAGTACAAATATAAGCCTAGTGTCAAAATGTCTAATTTTGGTTGCTAAGGACTGTAAACAATAAAATTGACACATATTGTCATTGTTAAACACTTAATTTACTCAGAAGTTGATTTTGAATCTAAAAATCAATAGATTTGTGGCATGAAAAGTCTTAAAG
This sequence comes from Mytilus trossulus, assembly GCF_036588685.1. NCBI lineage: Eukaryota > Metazoa > Mollusca > Bivalvia > Mytilida > Mytilidae > Mytilus > Mytilus trossulus. The sequence continues at coordinate 28,841,154 of NC_086380.1, forward strand.
TATACAATTCTGAGCTTGGTAAGTATGCCATAATAGTAAATATTTTTTTCAAAGTCTCCCTTTTAACTTATTTTCTGAGTTCTGCTAGCTAAAACGAGTAAAATGGCCTTTTATTTTTGAAAATTGGTTGAGTAATGAATATTTTATGAAGGTTAGCAGTTGACCCTGAAACGCGACAAAAACTGATTTTAAGAAAGGTGCCAAGTCAAAGTGTAAAATCTTGTCTCTACCTCAATTTTTAGCCAAATCTTAAAAACTGTACCTCTTTTGTCAGTTTTTTAATGTTGAATATTATAATAAGATCTCTGATGATGCAACATTGTACAAAATTTAGCAATTTTAAGCATAAAAATGTTAATCTTTATGCTTATTGCATACAAAAGACTTGATTAAAAAAATTGTTGATAGGGAATCAATTTCTTACATCTGATTTAATTATACATTTAATATATGCCAAAATGTAACATGAAATCTTGATAAAAACAATAATTATATATATTCGCAAGAAAAAAACCAACGCGTTAAATACTTGGGCTACTACATGCAGTCCAATCCATCAGAAGCAAACGTTAAGCCGATAGAGTACAAATATAAGCCTAGTGTCAAAATGTCTAATTTTGGTTGCTAAGGACTGTAAACAATAAAATTGACACATATTGTCATTGTTAAACACTTAATTTACTCAGAAGTTGATTTTGAATCTAAAAATCAATAGATTTGTGGCATGAAAAGTCTTAAAGTATACAATTCTGAGCTTGGTAAGTATGCCATAAGGTAGCAATAAACAGTTAGGAAAAAATACTAAAATTTGCCCTTATGAATTTTACCATTCCCTTTTCATTGCTTTCTTGCAATATCAAGCTTACTGTTTGTGTCATATATGGGCATATGTATGTAATCAGAATCTTCCATAGATTTTATTTCCAGTATATAAAATGGTAAAATATAATTTCTTTTTGGTGTATCCATGGCAACAATCTGCATTTATTTGTTATGAAATATTGCAAAAAGGGGGGGAAAGATGTCACATATTTCCCCAAAATTTGGCTAAAAGTAGAATTTCAATCGCTTGAAGTAATACCTTTTCTGAAACTGTGTACATATATCATTCAGCAAATCCAATGAAAATCATATGTCTTTCGTCTCATTTTTTTGTAAAATTGCGTCAAAAACTTCGTGTAGAAAAAGAGTGTTTGTAAACAGTACATTAATTTCTGGACCGATGACCGGTCTAGCTATGAAAATACGGACTGTCAAACAGAAAACAGCCCATAAAACATGTAAAAAATAATCTTGATGCTCTTATAAACCACCTTTGAAGGCTAAATTAGCACTCATCTGTCTAAAAATGAATTTTATTACACAATAACTTTCCTATTTGAAAAATTCACAGGGGCCATAATGCGAAACTAAACCCCTAACTGTGTATTGCTACCTTAATAGTAAATATTTTTTTCAAAGTCTCCCTTTTAACTTATTTTCTGAGTTCTGCTAGCTAAAACGAGTAAAATGGCCTTTTATTTTTGAAAATTGGTTGAGTAATGAATATTTTATGAAGGTTAGCAGTTGACCCTGAAACGCGACAAAAACTGATTTTAAGAAAGGTGCCAAGTCAAAGTGTAAAATCTTGTCTCTACCTCAATTTTTAGCCAAATCTTAAAAACTGTACCTCTTTTGTCAGTTTTTTAATGTTGAATATTATAATAAGATCTCTGATGATGCAACATTGTACAAAATTTAGCAATTTTAAGCATAAAAATGTTAATCTTTATGCTTATTGCATACAAAAGACTTGATTAAAAAAATTGTTGATAGGGAATCAATTTCTTACATCTGATTTAATTATACATTTAATATATGCCAAAATGTAACATGAAATCTTGATAAAAACAATAATTATATATATTCGCAAGAAAAAAACCAACGCGTTAAATACTTGGGCTACTACATGCAGTCCAATCCATCAGAAGCAAACGTTAAGCCGATAGAGTACAAATATAAGCCTAGTGTCAAAATGTCTAATTTTGGTTGCTAAGGACTGTAAACAATAAAATTGACACATATTGTCATTGTTAAACACTTAATTTACTCAGAAGTTGATTTTGAATCTAAAAATCAATAGATTTGTGGCATGAAAAGTCTTAAAGTATACAATTCTGAGCTTGGTAAGTATGCCATAATAGTAAATATTTTTTTCAAAGTCTCCCTTTTAACTTATTTTCTGAGTTCTGCTAGCTAAAACGAGTAAAATGGCCTTTTATTTTTGAAAATTGGTTGAGTAATGAATATTTTATGAAGGTTAGCAGTTGACCCTGAAACGCGACAAAAACTGATTTTAAGAAAGGTGCCAAGTCAAAGTGTAAAATCTTGTCTCTACCTCAATTTTTAGCCAAATCTTAAAAACTGTACCTCTTTTGTCAGTTTTTTAATGTTGAATATTATAATAAGATCTCTGATGATGCAACATTGTACAAAATTTAGCAATTTTAAGCATAAAAATGTTAATCTTTATGCTTATTGCATACAAAAGACTTGATTAAAAAAATTGTTGATAGGGAATCAATTTCTTACATCTGATTTAATTATACATTTAATATATGCCAAAATGTAACATGAAATCTTGATAAAAACAATAATTATATATATTCGCAAGAAAAAAACCAACGCGTTAAATACTTGGGCTACTACATGCAGTCCAATCCATCAGAAGCAAACGTTAAGCCGATAGAGTACAAATATAAGCCTAGTGTCAAAATGTCTAATTTTGGTTGCTAAGGACTGTAAACAATAAAATTGACACATATTGTCATTGTTAAACACTTAATTTACTCAGAAGTTGATTTTGAATCTAAAAATCAATAGATTTGTGGCATGAAAAGTCTTAAAGTATACAATTCTGAGCTTGGTAAGTATGCCATAAGGTAGCAATAAACAGTTAGGAAAAAATACTAAAATTTGCCCTTATGAATTTTACCATTCCCTTTTCATTGCTTTCTTGCAATATCAAGCTTACTGTTTGTGTCATATATGGGCATATGTATGTAATCAGAATCTTCCATAGATTTTATTTCCAGTATATAAAATGGTAAAATATAATTTCTTTTTGGTGTATCCATGGCAACAATCTGCATTTATTTGTTATGAAATATTGCAAAAAGGGGGGGAAAGATGTCACATATTTCCCCAAAATTTGGCTAAAAGTAGAATTTCAATCGCTTGAAGTAATACCTTTTCTGAAACTGTGTACATATATCATTCAGCAAATCCAATGAAAATCATATGTCTTTCGTCTCATTTTTTTGTAAAATTGCGTCAAAAACTTCGTGTAGAAAAAGAGTGTTTGTAAACAGTACATTAATTTCTGGACCGATGACCGGTCTAGCTATGAAAATACGGACTGTCAAACAGAAAACAGCCCATAAAACATGTAAAAAATAATCTTGATGCTCTTATAAACCACCTTTGAAGGCTAAATTAGCACTCATCTGTCTAAAAATGAATTTTATTACACAATAACTTTCCTATTTGAAAAATTCACAGGGGCCATAATGCGAAACTAAACCCCTAACTGTGTATTGCTACCTTAATAGTAAATATTTTTTTCAAAGTCTCCCTTTTAACTTATTTTCTGAGTTCTGCTAGCTAAAACGAGTAAAATGGCCTTTTATTTTTGAAAATTGGTTGAGTAATGAATATTTTATGAAGGTTAGCAGTTGACCCTGAAACGCGACAAAAACTGATTTTAAGAAAGGTGCCAAGTCAAAGTGTAAAATCTTGTCTCTACCTCAATTTTTAGCCAAATCTTAAAAACTGTACCTCTTTTGTCAGTTTTTTAATGTTGAATATTATAATAAGATCTCTGATGATGCAACATTGTACAAAATTTAGCAATTTTAAGCATAAAAATGTTAATCTTTATGCTTATTGCATACAAAAGACTTGATTAAAAAAATTGTTGATAGGGAATCAATTTCTTACATCTGATTTAATTATACATTTAATATATGCCAAAATGTAACATGAAATCTTGATAAAAACAATAATTATATATATTCGCAAGAAAAAAACCAACGCGTTAAATACTTGGGCTACTACATGCAGTCCAATCCATCAGAAGCAAACGTTAAGCCGATAGAGTACAAATATAAGCCTAGTGTCAAAATGTCTAATTTTGGTTGCTAAGGACTGTAAACAATAAAATTGACACATATTGTCATTGTTAAACACTTAATTTACTCAGAAGTTGATTTTGAATCTAAAAATCAATAGATTTGTGGCATGAAAAGTCTTAAAGTATACAATTCTGAGCTTGGTAAGTATGCCATAATAGTAAATATTTTTTTCAAAGTCTCCCTTTTAACTTATTTTCTGAGTTCTGCTAGCTAAAACGAGTAAAATGGCCTTTTATTTTTGAAAATTGGTTGAGTAATGAATATTTTATGAAGGTTAGCAGTTGACCCTGAAACGCGACAAAAACTGATTTTAAGAAAGGTGCCAAGTCAAAGTGTAAAATCTTGTCTCTACCTCAATTTTTAGCCAAATCTTAAAAACTGTACCTCTTTTGTCAGTTTTTTAATGTTGAATATTATAATAAGATCTCTGATGATGCAACATTGTACAAAATTTAGCAATTTTAAGCATAAAAATGTTAATCTTTATGCTTATTGCATACAAAAGACTTGATTAAAAAAATTGTTGATAGGGAATCAATTTCTTACATCTGATTTAATTATACATTTAATATATGCCAAAATGTAACATGAAATCTTGATAAAAACAATAATTATATATATTCGCAAGAAAAAAACCAACGCGTTAAATACTTGGGCTACTACATGCAGTCCAATCCATCAGAAGCAAACGTTAAGCCGATAGAGTACAAATATAAGCCTAGTGTCAAAATGTCTAATTTTGGTTGCTAAGGACTGTAAACAATAAAATTGACACATATTGTCATTGTTAAACACTTAATTTACTCAGAAGTTGATTTTGAATCTAAAAATCAATAGATTTGTGGCATGAAAAGTCTTAAAGTATACAATTCTGAGCTTGGTAAGTATGCCATAAGGTAGCAATAAACAGTTAGGAAAAAATACTAAAATTTGCCCTTATGAATTTTACCATTCCCTTTTCATTGCTTTCTTGCAATATCAAGCTTACTGTTTGTGTCATATATGGGCATATGTATGTAATCAGAATCTTCCATAGATTTTATTTCCAGTATATAAAATGGTAAAATATAATTTCTTTTTGGTGTATCCATGGCAACAATCTGCATTTATTTGTTATGAAATATTGCAAAAAGGGGGGGAAAGATGTCACATATTTCCCCAAAATTTGGCTAAAAGTAGAATTTCAATCGCTTGAAGTAATACCTTTTCTGAAACTGTGTACATATATCATTCAGCAAATCCAATGAAAATCATATGTCTTTCGTCTCATTTTTTTGTAAAATTGCGTCAAAAACTTCGTGTAGAAAAAGAGTGTTTGTAAACAGTACATTAATTTCTGGACCGATGACCGGTCTAGCTATGAAAATACGGACTGTCAAACAGAAAACAGCCCATAAAACATGTAAAAAATAATCTTGATGCTCTTATAAACCACCTTTGAAGGCTAAATTAGCACTCATCTGTCTAAAAATGAATTTTATTACACAATAACTTTCCTATTTGAAAAATTCACAGGGGCCATAATGCGAAACTAAACCCCTAACTGTGTATTGCTACCTTAATAGTAAATATTTTTTTCAAAGTCTCCCTTTTAACTTATTTTCTGAGTTCTGCTAGCTAAAACGAGTAAAATGGCCTTTTATTTTTGAAAATTGGTTGAGTAATGAATATTTTATGAAGGTTAGCAGTTGACCCTGAAACGCGACAAAAACTGATTTTAAGAAAGGTGCCAAGTCAAAGTGTAAAATCTTGTCTCTACCTCAATTTTTAGCCAAATCTTAAAAACTGTACCTCTTTTGTCAGTTTTTTAATGTTGAATATTATAATAAGATCTCTGATGATGCAACATTGTACAAAATTTAGCAATTTTAAGCATAAAAATGTTAATCTTTATGCTTATTGCATACAAAAGACTTGATTAAAAAAATTGTTGATAGGGAATCAATTTCTTACATCTGATTTAATTATACATTTAATATATGCCAAAATGTAACATGAAATCTTGATAAAAACAATAATTATATATATTCGCAAGAAAAAAACCAACGCGTTAAATACTTGGGCTACTACATGCAGTCCAATCCATCAGAAGCAAACGTTAAGCCGATAGAGTACAAATATAAGCCTAGTGTCAAAATGTCTAATTTTGGTTGCTAAGGACTGTAAACAATAAAATTGACACATATTGTCATTGTTAAACACTTAATTTACTCAGAAGTTGATTTTGAATCTAAAAATCAATAGATTTGTGGCATGAAAAGTCTTAAAGTATACAATTCTGAGCTTGGTAAGTATGCCATAATAGTAAATATTTTTTTCAAAGTCTCCCTTTTAACTTATTTTCTGAGTTCTGCTAGCTAAAACGAGTAAAATGGCCTTTTATTTTTGAAAATTGGTTGAGTAATGAATATTTTATGAAGGTTAGCAGTTGACCCTGAAACGCGACAAAAACTGATTTTAAGAAAGGTGCCAAGTCAAAGTGTAAAATCTTGTCTCTACCTCAATTTTTAGCCAAATCTTAAAAACTGTACCTCTTTTGTCAGTTTTTTAATGTTGAATATTATAATAAGATCTCTGATGATGCAACATTGTACAAAATTTAGCAATTTTAAGCATAAAAATGTTAATCTTTATGCTTATTGCATACAAAAGACTTGATTAAAAAAATTGTTGATAGGGAATCAATTTCTTACATCTGATTTAATTATACATTTAATATATGCCAAAATGTAACATGAAATCTTGATAAAAACAATAATTATATATATTCGCAAGAAAAAAACCAACGCGTTAAATACTTGGGCTACTACATGCAGTCCAATCCATCAGAAGCAAACGTTAAGCCGATAGAGTACAAATATAAGCCTAGTGTCAAAATGTCTAATTTTGGTTGCTAAGGACTGTAAACAATAAAATTGACACATATTGTCATTGTTAAACACTTAATTTACTCAGAAGTTGATTTTGAATCTAAAAATCAATAGATTTGTGGCATGAAAAGTCTTAAAGTATACAATTCTGAGCTTGGTAAGTATGCCATAAGGTAGCAATAAACAGTTAGGAAAAAATACTAAAATTTGCCCTTATGAATTTTACCATTCCCTTTTCATTGCTTTCTTGCAATATCAAGCTTACTGTTTGTGTCATATATGGGCATATGTATGTAATCAGAATCTTCCATAGATTTTATTTCCAGTATATAAAATGGTAAAATATAATTTCTTTTTGGTGTATCCATGGCAACAATCTGCATTTATTTGTTATGAAATATTGCAAAAAGGGGGGGAAAGATGTCACATATTTCCCCAAAATTTGGCTAAAAGTAGAATTTCAATCGCTTGAAGTAATACCTTTTCTGAAACTGTGTACATATATCATTCAGCAAATCCAATGAAAATCATATGTCTTTCGTCTCATTTTTTTGTAAAATTGCGTCAAAAACTTCGTGTAGAAAAAGAGTGTTTGTAAACAGTACATTAATTTCTGGACCGATGACCGGTCTAGCTATGAAAATACGGACTGTCAAACAGAAAACAGCCCATAAAACATGTAAAAAATAATCTTGATGCTCTTATAAACCACCTTTGAAGGCTAAATTAGCACTCATCTGTCTAAAAATGAATTTTATTACACAATAACTTTCCTATTTGAAAAATTCACAGGGGCCATAATGCGAAACTAAACCCCTAACTGTGTATTGCTACCTTAATAGTAAATATTTTTTTCAAAGTCTCCCTTTTAACTTATTTTCTGAGTTCTGCTAGCTAAAACGAGTAAAATGGCCTTTTATTTTTGAAAATTGGTTGAGTAATGAATATTTTATGAAGGTTAGCAGTTGACCCTGAAACGCGACAAAAACTGATTTTAAGAAAGGTGCCAAGTCAAAGTGTAAAATCTTGTCTCTACCTCAATTTTTAGCCAAATCTTAAAAACTGTACCTCTTTTGTCAGTTTTTTAATGTTGAATATTATAATAAGATCTCTGATGATGCAACATTGTACAAAATTTAGCAATTTTAAGCATAAAAATGTTAATCTTTATGCTTATTGCATACAAAAGACTTGATTAAAAAAATTGTTGATAGGGAATCAATTTCTTACATCTGATTTAATTATACATTTAATATATGCCAAAATGTAACATGAAATCTTGATAAAAACAATAATTATATATATTCGCAAGAAAAAAACCAACGCGTTAAATACTTGGGCTACTACATGCAGTCCAATCCATCAGAAGCAAACGTTAAGCCGATAGAGTACAAATATAAGCCTAGTGTCAAAATGTCTAATTTTGGTTGCTAAGGACTGTAAACAATAAAATTGACACATATTGTCATTGTTAAACACTTAATTTACTCAGAAGTTGATTTTGAATCTAAAAATCAATAGATTTGTGGCATGAAAAGTCTTAAAGTATACAATTCTGAGCTTGGTAAGTATGCCATAATAGTAAATATTTTTTTCAAAGTCTCCCTTTTAACTTATTTTCTGAGTTCTGCTAGCTAAAACGAGTAAAATGGCCTTTTATTTTTGAAAATTGGTTGAGTAATGAATATTTTATGAAGGTTAGCAGTTGACCCTGAAACGCGACAAAAACTGATTTTAAGAAAGGTGCCAAGTCAAAGTGTAAAATCTTGTCTCTACCTCAATTTTTAGCCAAATCTTAAAAACTGTACCTCTTTTGTCAGTTTTTTAATGTTGAATATTATAATAAGATCTCTGATGATGCAACATTGTACAAAATTTAGCAATTTTAAGCATAAAAATGTTAATCTTTATGCTTATTGCATACAAAAGACTTGATTAAAAAAATTGTTGATAGGGAATCAATTTCTTACATCTGATTTAATTATACATTTAATATATGCCAAAATGTAACATGAAATCTTGATAAAAACAATAATTATATATATTCGCAAGAAAAAAACCAACGCGTTAAATACTTGGGCTACTACATGCAGTCCAATCCATCAGAAGCAAACGTTAAGCCGATAGAGTACAAATATAAGCCTAGTGTCAAAATGTCTAATTTTGGTTGCTAAGGACTGTAAACAATAAAATTGACACATATTGTCATTGTTAAACACTTAATTTACTCAGAAGTTGATTTTGAATCTAAAAATCAATAGATTTGTGGCATGAAAAGTCTTAAAGTATACAATTCTGAGCTTGGTAAGTATGCCATAAGGTAGCAATAAACAGTTAGGAAAAAATACTAAAATTTGCCCTTATGAATTTTACCATTCCCTTTTCATTGCTTTCTTGCAATATCAAGCTTACTGTTTGTGTCATATATGGGCATATGTATGTAATCAGAATCTTCCATAGATTTTATTTCCAGTATATAAAATGGTAAAATATAATTTCTTTTTGGTGTATCCATGGCAACAATCTGCATTTATTTGTTATGAAATATTGCAAAAAGGGGGGGAAAGATGTCACATATTTCCCCAAAATTTGGCTAAAAGTAGAATTTCAATCGCTTGAAGTAATACCTTTTCTGAAACTGTGTACATATATCATTCAGCAAATCCAATGAAAATCATATGTCTTTCGTCTCATTTTTTTGTAAAATTGCGTCAAAAACTTCGTGTAGAAAAAGAGTGTTTGTAAACAGTACATTAATTTCTGGACCGATGACCGGTCTAGCTATGAAAATACGGACTGTCAAACAGAAAACAGCCCATAAAACATGTAAAAAATAATCTTGATGCTCTTATAAACCACCTTTGAAGGCTAAATTAGCACTCATCTGTCTAAAAATGAATTTTATTACACAATAACTTTCCTATTTGAAAAATTCACAGGGGCCATAATGCGAAACTAAACCCCTAACTGTGTATTGCTACCTTAATAGTAAATATTTTTTTCAAAGTCTCCCTTTTAACTTATTTTCTGAGTTCTGCTAGCTAAAACGAGTAAAATGGCCTTTTATTTTTGAAAATTGGTTGAGTAATGAATATTTTATGAAGGTTAGCAGTTGACCCTGAAACGCGACAAAAACTGATTTTAAGAAAGGTGCCAAGTCAAAGTGTAAAATCTTGTCTCTACCTCAATTTTTAGCCAAATCTTAAAAACTGTACCTCTTTTGTCAGTTTTTTAATGTTGAATATTATAATAAGATCTCTGATGATGCAACATTGTACAAAATTTAGCAATTTTAAGCATAAAAATGTTAATCTTTATGCTTATTGCATACAAAAGACTTGATTAAAAAAATTGTTGATAGGGAATCAATTTCTTACATCTGATTTAATTATACATTTAATATATGCCAAAATGTAACATGAAATCTTGATAAAAACAATAATTATATATATTCGCAAGAAAAAAACCAACGCGTTAAATACTTGGGCTACTACATGCAGTCCAATCCATCAGAAGCAAACGTTAAGCCGATAGAGTACAAATATAAGCCTAGTGTCAAAATGTCTAATTTTGGTTGCTAAGGACTGTAAACAATAAAATTGACACATATTGTCATTGTTAAACACTTAATTTACTCAGAAGTTGATTTTGAATCTAAAAATCAATAGATTTGTGGCATGAAAAGTCTTAAAGTATACAATTCTGAGCTTGGTAAGTATGCCATAATAGTAAATATTTTTTTCAAAGTCTCCCTTTTAACTTATTTTCTGAGTTCTGCTAGCTAAAACGAGTAAAATGGCCTTTTATTTTTGAAAATTGGTTGAGTAATGAATATTTTATGAAGGTTAGCAGTTGACCCTGAAACGCGACAAAAACTGATTTTAAGAAAGGTGCCAAGTCAAAGTGTAAAATCTTGTCTCTACCTCAATTTTTAGCCAAATCTTAAAAACTGTACCTCTTTTGTCAGTTTTTTAATGTTGAATATTATAATAAGATCTCTGATGATGCAACATTGTACAAAATTTAGCAATTTTAAGCATAAAAATGTTAATCTTTATGCTTATTGCATACAAAAGACTTGATTAAAAAAATTGTTGATAGGGAATCAATTTCTTACATCTGATTTAATTATACATTTAATATATGCCAAAATGTAACATGAAATCTTGATAAAAACAATAATTATATATATTCGCAAGAAAAAAACCAACGCGTTAAATACTTGGGCTACTACATGCAGTCCAATCCATCAGAAGCAAACGTTAAGCCGATAGAGTACAAATATAAGCCTAGTGTCAAAATGTCTAATTTTGGTTGCTAAGGACTGTAAACAATAAAATTGACACATATTGTCATTGTTAAACACTTAATTTACTCAGAAGTTGATTTTGAATCTAAAAATCAATAGATTTGTGGCATGAAAAGTCTTAAAGTATACAATTCTGAGCTTGGTAAGTATGCCATAAGGTAGCAATAAACAGTTAGGAAAAAATACTAAAATTTGCCCTTATGAATTTTACCATTCCCTTTTCATTGCTTTCTTGCAATATCAAGCTTACTGTTTGTGTCATATATGGGCATATGTATGTAATCAGAATCTTCCATAGATTTTATTTCCAGTATATAAAATGGTAAAATATAATTTCTTTTTGGTGTATCCATGGCAACAATCTGCATTTATTTGTTATGAAATATTGCAAAAAGGGGGGGAAAGATGTCACATATTTCCCCAAAATTTGGCTAAAAGTAGAATTTCAATCGCTTGAAGTAATACCTTTTCTGAAACTGTGTACATATATCATTCAGCAAATCCAATGAAAATCATATGTCTTTCGTCTCATTTTTTTGTAAAATTGCGTCAAAAACTTCGTGTAGAAAAAGAGTGTTTGTAAACAGTACATTAATTTCTGGACCGATGACCGGTCTAGCTATGAAAATACGGACTGTCAAACAGAAAACAGCCCATAAAACATGTAAAAAATAATCTTGATGCTCTTATAAACCACCTTTGAAGGCTAAATTAGCACTCATCTGTCTAAAAATGAATTTTATTACACAATAACTTTCCTATTTGAAAAATTCACAGGGGCCATAATGCGAAACTAAACCCCTAACTGTGTATTGCTACCTTAATAGTAAATATTTTTTTCAAAGTCTCCCTTTTAACTTATTTTCTGAGTTCTGCTAGCTAAAACGAGTAAAATGGCCTTTTATTTTTGAAAATTGGTTGAGTAATGAATATTTTATGAAGGTTAGCAGTTGACCCTGAAACGCGACAAAAACTGATTTTAAGAAAGGTGCCAAGTCAAAGTGTAAAATCTTGTCTCTACCTCAATTTTTAGCCAAATCTTAAAAACTGTACCTCTTTTGTCAGTTTTTTAATGTTGAATATTATAATAAGATCTCTGATGATGCAACATTGTACAAAATTTAGCAATTTTAAGCATAAAAATGTTAATCTTTATGCTTATTGCATACAAAAGACTTGATTAAAAAAATTGTTGATAGGGAATCAATTTCTTACATCTGATTTAATTATACATTTAATATATGCCAAAATGTAACATGAAATCTTGATAAAAACAATAATTATATATATTCGCAAGAAAAAAACCAACGCGTTAAATACTTGGGCTACTACATGCAGTCCAATCCATCAGAAGCAAACGTTAAGCCGATAGAGTACAAATATAAGCCTAGTGTCAAAATGTCTAATTTTGGTTGCTAAGGACTGTAAACAATAAAATTGACACATATTGTCATTGTTAAACACTTAATTTACTCAGAAGTTGATTTTGAATCTAAAAATCAATAGATTTGTGGCATGAAAAGTCTTAAAGTATACAATTCTGAGCTTGGTAAGTATGCCATAATAGTAAATATTTTTTTCAAAGTCTCCCTTTTAACTTATTTTCTGAGTTCTGCTAGCTAAAACGAGTAAAATGGCCTTTTATTTTTGAAAATTGGTTGAGTAATGAATATTTTATGAAGGTTAGCAGTTGACCCTGAAACGCGACAAAAACTGATTTTAAGAAAGGTGCCAAGTCAAAGTGTAAAATCTTGTCTCTACCTCAATTTTTAGCCAAATCTTAAAAACTGTACCTCTTTTGTCAGTTTTTTAATGTTGAATATTATAATAAGATCTCTGATGATGCAACATTGTACAAAATTTAGCAATTTTAAGCATAAAAATGTTAATCTTTATGCTTATTGCATACAAAAGACTTGATTAAAAAAATTGTTGATAGGGAATCAATTTCTTACATCTGATTTAATTATACATTTAATATATGCCAAAATGTAACATGAAATCTTGATAAAAACAATAATTATATATATTCGCAAGAAAAAAACCAACGCGTTAAATACTTGGGCTACTACATGCAGTCCAATCCATCAGAAGCAAACGTTAAGCCGATAGAGTACAAATATAAGCCTAGTGTCAAAATGTCTAATTTTGGTTGCTAAGGACTGTAAACAATAAAATTGACACATATTGTCATTGTTAAACACTTAATTTACTCAGAAGTTGATTTTGAATCTAAAAATCAATAGATTTGTGGCATGAAAAGTCTTAAAGTATACAATTCTGAGCTTGGTAAGTATGCCATAAGGTAGCAATAAACAGTTAGGAAAAAATACTAAAATTTGCCCTTATGAATTTTACCATTCCCTTTTCATTGCTTTCTTGCAATATCAAGCTTACTGTTTGTGTCATATATGGGCATATGTATGTAATCAGAATCTTCCATAGATTTTATTTCCAGTATATAAAATGGTAAAATATAATTTCTTTTTGGTGTATCCATGGCAACAATCTGCATTTATTTGTTATGAAATATTGCAAAAAGGGGGGGAAAGATGTCACATATTTCCCCAAAATTTGGCTAAAAGTAGAATTTCAATCGCTTGAAGTAATACCTTTTCTGAAACTGTGTACATATATCATTCAGCAAATCCAATGAAAATCATATGTCTTTCGTCTCATTTTTTTGTAAAATTGCGTCAAAAACTTCGTGTAGAAAAAGAGTGTTTGTAAACAGTACATTAATTTCTGGACCGATGACCGGTCTAGCTATGAAAATACGGACTGTCAAACAGAAAACAGCCCATAAAACATGTAAAAAATAATCTTGATGCTCTTATAAACCACCTTTGAAGGCTAAATTAGCACTCATCTGTCTAAAAATGAATTTTATTACACAATAACTTTCCTATTTGAAAAATTCACAGGGGCCATAATGCGAAACTAAACCCCTAACTGTGTATTGCTACCTTAATAGTAAATATTTTTTTCAAAGTCTCCCTTTTAACTTATTTTCTGAGTTCTGCTAGCTAAAACGAGTAAAATGGCCTTTTATTTTTGAAAATTGGTTGAGTAATGAATATTTTATGAAGGTTAGCAGTTGACCCTGAAACGCGACAAAAACTGATTTTAAGAAAGGTGCCAAGTCAAAGTGTAAAATCTTGTCTCTACCTCAATTTTTAGCCAAATCTTAAAAACTGTACCTCTTTTGTCAGTTTTTTAATGTTGAATATTATAATAAGATCTCTGATGATGCAACATTGTACAAAATTTAGCAATTTTAAGCATAAAAATGTTAATCTTTATGCTTATTGCATACAAAAGACTTGATTAAAAAAATTGTTGATAGGGAATCAATTTCTTACATCTGATTTAATTATACATTTAATATATGCCAAAATGTAACATGAAATCTTGATAAAAACAATAATTATATATATTCGCAAGAAAAAAACCAACGCGTTAAATACTTGGGCTACTACATGCAGTCCAATCCATCAGAAGCAAACGTTAAGCCGATAGAGTACAAATATAAGCCTAGTGTCAAAATGTCTAATTTTGGTTGCTAAGGACTGTAAACAATAAAATTGACACATATTGTCATTGTTAAACACTTAATTTACTCAGAAGTTGATTTTGAATCTAAAAATCAATAGATTTGTGGCATGAAAAGTCTTAAAGTATACAATTCTGAGCTTGGTAAGTATGCCATAAGGTAGCAATAAACAGTTAGGAAAAAATACTAAAATTTGCCCTTATGAATTTTACCATTCCCTTTTCATTGCTTTCTTGCAATATCAAGCTTACTGTTTGTGTCATATATGGGCATATGTATGTAATCAGAATCTTCCATAGATTTTATTTCCAGTATATAAAATGGTAAAATATAATTTCTTTTTGGTGTATCCATGGCAACAATCTGCATTTATTTGTTATGAAATATTGCAAAAAGGGGGGGAAAGATGTCACATATTTCCCCAAAATTTGGCTAAAAGTAGAATTTCAATCGCTTGAAGTAATACCTTTTCTGAAACTGTGTACATATATCATTCAGCAAATCCAATGAAAATCATATGTCTTTCGTCTCATTTTTTTGTAAAATTGCGTCAAAAACTTCGTGTAGAAAAAGAGTGTTTGTAAACAGTACATTAATTTCTGGACCGATGACCGGTCTAGCTATGAAAATACGGACTGTCAAACAGAAAACAGCCCATAAAACATGTAAAAAATAATCTTGATGCTCTTATAAACCACCTTTGAAGGCTAAATTAGCACTCATCTGTCTAAAAATGAATTTTATTACACAATAACTTTCCTATTTGAAAAATTCACAGGGGCCATAATGCGAAACTAAACCCCTAACTGTGTATTGCTACCTTAATAGTAAATATTTTTTTCAAAGTCTCCCTTTTAACTTATTTTCTGAGTTCTGCTAGCTAAAACGAGTAAAATGGCCTTTTATTTTTGAAAATTGGTTGAGTAATGAATATTTTATGAAGGTTAGCAGTTGACCCTGAAACGCGACAAAAACTGATTTTAAGAAAGGTGCCAAGTCAAAGTGTAAAATCTTGTCTCTACCTCAATTTTTAGCCAAATCTTAAAAACTGTACCTCTTTTGTCAGTTTTTTAATGTTGAATATTATAATAAGATCTCTGATGATGCAACATTGTACAAAATTTAGCAATTTTAAGCATAAAAATGTTAATCTTTATGCTTATTGCATACAAAAGACTTGATTAAAAAAATTGTTGATAGGGAATCAATTTCTTACATCTGATTTAATTATACATTTAATATATGCCAAAATGTAACATGAAATCTTGATAAAAACAATAATTATATATATTCGCAAGAAAAAAACCAACGCGTTAAATACTTGGGCTACTACATGCAGTCCAATCCATCAGAAGCAAACGTTAAGCCGATAGAGTACAAATATAAGCCTAGTGTCAAAATGTCTAATTTTGGTTGCTAAGGACTGTAAACAATAAAATTGACACATATTGTCATTGTTAAACACTTAATTTACTCAGAAGTTGATTTTGAATCTAAAAATCAATAGATTTGTGGCATGAAAAGTCTTAAAGTATACAATTCTGAGCTTGGTAAGTATGCCATAAGGTAGCAATAAACAGTTAGGAAAAAATACTAAAATTTGCCCTTATGAATTTTACCATTCCCTTTTCATTGCTTTCTTGCAATATCAAGCTTACTGTTTGTGTCATATATGGGCATATGTATGTAATCAGAATCTTCCATAGATTTTATTTCCAGTATATAAAATGGTAAAATATAATTTCTTTTTGGTGTATCCATGGCAACAATCTGCATTTATTTGTTATGAAATATTGCAAAAAGGGGGGGAAAGATGTCACATATTTCCCCAAAATTTGGCTAAAAGTAGAATTTCAATCGCTTGAAGTAATACCTTTTCTGAAACTGTGTACATATATCATTCAGCAAATCCAATGAAAATCATATGTCTTTCGTCTCATTTTTTTGTAAAATTGCGTCAAAAACTTCGTGTAGAAAAAGAGTGTTTGTAAACAGTACATTAATTTCTGGACCGATGACCGGTCTAGCTATGAAAATACGGACTGTCAAACAGAAAACAGCCCATAAAACATGTAAAAAATAATCTTGATGCTCTTATAAACCACCTTTGAAGGCTAAATTAGCACTCATCTGTCTAAAAATGAATTTTATTACACAATAACTTTCCTATTTGAAAAATTCACAGGGGCCATAATGCGAAACTAAACCCCTAACTGTGTATTGCTACCTTAATAGTAAATATTTTTTTCAAAGTCTCCCTTTTAACTTATTTTCTGAGTTCTGCTAGCTAAAACGAGTAAAATGGCCTTTTATTTTTGAAAATTGGTTGAGTAATGAATATTTTATGAAGGTTAGCAGTTGACCCTGAAACGCGACAAAAACTGATTTTAAGAAAGGTGCCAAGTCAAAGTGTAAAATCTTGTCTCTACCTCAATTTTTAGCCAAATCTTAAAAACTGTACCTCTTTTGTCAGTTTTTTAATGTTGAATATTATAATAAGATCTCTGATGATGCAACATTGTACAAAATTTAGCAATTTTAAGCATAAAAATGTTAATCTTTATGCTTATTGCATACAAAAGACTTGATTAAAAAAATTGTTGATAGGGAATCAATTTCTTACATCTGATTTAATTATACATTTAATATATGCCAAAATGTAACATGAAATCTTGATAAAAACAATAATTATATATATTCGCAAGAAAAAAACCAACGCGTTAAATACTTGGGCTACTACATGCAGTCCAATCCATCAGAAGCAAACGTTAAGCCGATAGAGTACAAATATAAGCCTAGTGTCAAAATGTCTAATTTTGGTTGCTAAGGACTGTAAACAATAAAATTGACACATATTGTCATTGTTAAACACTTAATTTACTCAGAAGTTGATTTTGAATCTAAAAATCAATAGATTTGTGGCATGAAAAGTCTTAAAGTATACAATTCTGAGCTTGGTAAGTATGCCATAATAGTAAATATTTTTTTCAAAGTCTCCCTTTTAACTTATTTTCTGAGTTCTGCTAGCTAAAACGAGTAAAATGGCCTTTTATTTTTGAAAATTGGTTGAGTAATGAATATTTTATGAAGGTTAGCAGTTGACCCTGAAACGCGACAAAAACTGATTTTAAGAAAGGTGCCAAGTCAAAGTGTAAAATCTTGTCTCTACCTCAATTTTTAGCCAAATCTTAAAAACTGTACCTCTTTTGTCAGTTTTTTAATGTTGAATATTATAATAAGATCTCTGATGATGCAACATTGTACAAAATTTAGCAATTTTAAGCATAAAAATGTTAATCTTTATGCTTATTGCATACAAAAGACTTGATTAAAAAAATTGTTGATAGGGAATCAATTTCTTACATCTGATTTAATTATACATTTAATATATGCCAAAATGTAACATGAAATCTTGATAAAAACAATAATTATATATATTCGCAAGAAAAAAACCAACGCGTTAAATACTTGGGCTACTACATGCAGTCCAATCCATCAGAAGCAAACGTTAAGCCGATAGAGTACAAATATAAGCCTAGTGTCAAAATGTCTAATTTTGGTTGCTAAGGACTGTAAACAATAAAATTGACACATATTGTCATTGTTAAACACTTAATTTACTCAGAAGTTGATTTTGAATCTAAAAATCAATAGATTTGTGGCATGAAAAGTCTTAAAGTATACAATTCTGAGCTTGGTAAGTATGCCATAAGGTAGCAATAAACAGTTAGGAAAAAATACTAAAATTTGCCCTTATGAATTTTACCATTCCCTTTTCATTGCTTTCTTGCAATATCAAGCTTACTGTTTGTGTCATATATGGGCATATGTATGTAATCAGAATCTTCCATAGATTTTATTTCCAGTATATAAAATGGTAAAATATAATTTCTTTTTGGTGTATCCATGGCAACAATCTGCATTTATTTGTTATGAAATATTGCAAAAAGGGGGGGAAAGATGTCACATATTTCCCCAAAATTTGGCTAAAAGTAGAATTTCAATCGCTTGAAGTAATACCTTTTCTGAAACTGTGTACATATATCATTCAGCAAATCCAATGAAAATCATATGTCTTTCGTCTCATTTTTTTGTAAAATTGCGTCAAAAACTTCGTGTAGAAAAAGAGTGTTTGTAAACAGTACATTAATTTCTGGACCGATGACCGGTCTAGCTATGAAAATACGGACTGTCAAACAGAAAACAGCCCATAAAACATGTAAAAAATAATCTTGATGCTCTTATAAACCACCTTTGAAGGCTAAATTAGCACTCATCTGTCTAAAAATGAATTTTATTACACAATAACTTTCCTATTTGAAAAATTCACAGGGGCCATAATGCGAAACTAAACCCCTAACTGTGTATTGCTACCTTAATAGTAAATATTTTTTTCAAAGTCTCCCTTTTAACTTATTTTCTGAGTTCTGCTAGCTAAAACGAGTAAAATGGCCTTTTATTTTTGAAAATTGGTTGAGTAATGAATATTTTATGAAGGTTAGCAGTTGACCCTGAAACGCGACAAAAACTGATTTTAAGAAAGGTGCCAAGTCAAAGTGTAAAATCTTGTCTCTACCTCAATTTTTAGCCAAATCTTAAAAACTGTACCTCTTTTGTCAGTTTTTTAATGTTGAATATTATAATAAGATCTCTGATGATGCAACATTGTACAAAATTTAGCAATTTTAAGCATAAAAATGTTAATCTTTATGCTTATTGCATACAAAAGACTTGATTAAAAAAATTGTTGATAGGGAATCAATTTCTTACATCTGATTTAATTATACATTTAATATATGCCAAAATGTAACATGAAATCTTGATAAAAACAATAATTATATATATTCGCAAGAAAAAAACCAACGCGTTAAATACTTGGGCTACTACATGCAGTCCAATCCATCAGAAGCAAACGTTAAGCCGATAGAGTACAAATATAAGCCTAGTGTCAAAATGTCTAATTTTGGTTGCTAAGGACTGTAAACAATAAAATTGACACATATTGTCATTGTTAAACACTTAATTTACTCAGAAGTTGATTTTGAATCTAAAAATCAATAGATTTGTGGCATGAAAAGTCTTAAAGTATACAATTCTGAGCTTGGTAAGTATGCCATAAGGTAGCAATAAACAGTTAGGAAAAAATACTAAAATTTGCCCTTATGAATTTTACCATTCCCTTTTCATTGCTTTCTTGCAATATCAAGCTTACTGTTTGTGTCATATATGGGCATATGTATGTAATCAGAATCTTCCATAGATTTTATTTCCAGTATATAAAATGGTAAAATATAATTTCTTTTTGGTGTATCCATGGCAACAATCTGCATTTATTTGTTATGAAATATTGCAAAAAGGGGGGGAAAGATGTCACATATTTCCCCAAAATTTGGCTAAAAGTAGAATTTCAATCGCTTGAAGTAATACCTTTTCTGAAACTGTGTACATATATCATTCAGCAAATCCAATGAAAATCATATGTCTTTCGTCTCATTTTTTTGTAAAATTGCGTCAAAAACTTCGTGTAGAAAAAGAGTGTTTGTAAACAGTACATTAATTTCTGGACCGATGACCGGTCTAGCTATGAAAATACGGACTGTCAAACAGAAAACAGCCCATAAAACATGTAAAAAATAATCTTGATGCTCTTATAAACCACCTTTGAAGGCTAAATTAGCACTCATCTGTCTAAAAATGAATTTTATTACACAATAACTTTCCTATTTGAAAAATTCACAGGGGCCATAATGCGAAACTAAACCCCTAACTGTGTATTGCTACCTTAATAGTAAATATTTTTTTCAAAGTCTCCCTTTTAACTTATTTTCTGAGTTCTGCTAGCTAAAACGAGTAAAATGGCCTTTTATTTTTGAAAATTGGTTGAGTAATGAATATTTTATGAAGGTTAGCAGTTGACCCTGAAACGCGACAAAAACTGATTTTAAGAAAGGTGCCAAGTCAAAGTGTAAAATCTTGTCTCTACCTCAATTTTTAGCCAAATCTTAAAAACTGTACCTCTTTTGTCAGTTTTTTAATGTTGAATATTATAATAAGATCTCTGATGATGCAACATTGTACAAAATTTAGCAATTTTAAGCATAAAAATGTTAATCTTTATGCTTATTGCATACAAAAGACTTGATTAAAAAAATTGTTGATAGGGAATCAATTTCTTACATCTGATTTAATTATACATTTAATATATGCCAAAATGTAACATGAAATCTTGATAAAAACAATAATTATATATATTCGCAAGAAAAAAACCAACGCGTTAAATACTTGGGCTACTACATGCAGTCCAATCCATCAGAAGCAAACGTTAAGCCGATAGAGTACAAATATAAGCCTAGTGTCAAAATGTCTAATTTTGGTTGCTAAGGACTGTAAACAATAAAATTGACACATATTGTCATTGTTAAACACTTAATTTACTCAGAAGTTGATTTTGAATCTAAAAATCAATAGATTTGTGGCATGAAAAGTCTTAAAGTATACAATTCTGAGCTTGGTAAGTATGCCATAAGGTAGCAATAAACAGTTAGGAAAAAATACTAAAATTTGCCCTTATGAATTTTACCATTCCCTTTTCATTGCTTTCTTGCAATATCAAGCTTACTGTTTGTGTCATATATGGGCATATGTATGTAATCAGAATCTTCCATAGATTTTATTTCCAGTATATAAAATGGTAAAATATAATTTCTTTTTGGTGTATCCATGGCAACAATCTGCATTTATTTGTTATGAAATATTGCAAAAAGGGGGGGAAAGATGTCACATATTTCCCCAAAATTTGGCTAAAAGTAGAATTTCAATCGCTTGAAGTAATACCTTTTCTGAAACTGTGTACATATATCATTCAGCAAATCCAATGAAAATCATATGTCTTTCGTCTCATTTTTTTGTAAAATTGCGTCAAAAACTTCGTGTAGAAAAAGAGTGTTTGTAAACAGTACATTAATTTCTGGACCGATGACCGGTCTAGCTATGAAAATACGGACTGTCAAACAGAAAACAGCCCATAAAACATGTAAAAAATAATCTTGATGCTCTTATAAACCACCTTTGAAGGCTAAATTAGCACTCATCTGTCTAAAAATGAATTTTATTACACAATAACTTTCCTATTTGAAAAATTCACAGGGGCCATAATGCGAAACTAAACCCCTAACTGTGTATTGCTACCTTATACTTCAGTCTTATAAACTGGGTGGCCGGACATATACACGGACACAACCGGACTCCCGGTAATTTTGTGTTGCGGGATTCGCACAACGCTGATTATTGCCTCCCGTTTGCGACCAGACACCGTTATGACACGAAAAGTAAAAAAGTCGGATTACCATCCTCAATGATCTGGAATGTCCTATTATTGCCCGAGATCTATAGTATACGTTCGTAACATATTCCTACGACTCGGAGAGGTCCAAATGAGGTGACTTCTCGTAACATTCAGGCAAACTTGATTTTGAGTCCAGATTGCATGATAAAGTCTTTGACGAACCCGTTCCGAAACAGTCCCGTAATTAATACCGGACAATTACTGAACACGATACGACTGAGTTTAGACAAAGCCGGTTGCAATGTGGTACAGCAGACTGTGCTAGGATTGCGTTCCGACAATACCTGAACACAAAAAATATGGCGACAGCCTTTTTAATTTAACGGATATCTCCCGTCGGCGTCGGTTCACTGTCTGATGTCCGTTGGATACCATTCGACAGAAGAGGGGCGCTGTCGGGATAAATTTGGTTGTTTTTAACCATGGGAAAGATGCAAATCGATTAGAATCGGATTGAAAACGGGATATATATAACCGGAAGAAAAGTGACTTCAGGAACTTTTACTTTAATTTGCAAAGTGCTTTTTAGGAACTCTCGTTTTGAATTGAATATGTATATGATTTCTTATTTCAAATATCCAAAGAGATTATAGATTTACTATTTTACAACTTAATCCGATGGATGTCAAACGTGCGAGATATATAATACATGTATCTAGCACTTGAACTACAAAAGCAATTATCGCTATTTTACTAAGTTCAGCCGGAGGACAATAATCCTATTATTATTACATAACATTGGACAACTATATCTATATTTTATGAGAACCTTTTATAATGTTTTAATACTCTTATCTTTGACTTTTTATGTTTTGTAAACTGTTGCTTGGGCAGTCTTCCCCTAGCTTTCAAGCTGTAAACTTGTGAATAAATTTGTATATATATTTTATACGGTCTTGCGTTTAAAGCAGCCAAAGTGTCAATTATAGACCTAAAAACTTTAATGTAACCCGTGCCGAACTTCACGGACTCATGCCGCAAGTTCACGGGGTTATATATATATATAATTGGGATAAGTTCGGATGGAAC
The DNA here is from genome assembly GCF_036588685.1 of Mytilus trossulus. Lineage (NCBI taxonomy): Eukaryota > Metazoa > Mollusca > Bivalvia > Mytilida > Mytilidae > Mytilus > Mytilus trossulus. The sequence goes on from NC_086380.1 coordinate 28,864,432, forward strand.
CTGCTGAATTTGGACGCTTCTTGAACAATATCTGATTATTTTCATGATTAAATAAATGTTATGACTATCTCTCGTCACTAGTCAGCCATTTATCGTCCCCTTCGGAAGAATTATCATTATTTCTTAAGACCATTCTCGCAAAAAATTGTGTCAATGGAGAGCCGAAAATTCTGTCCCTGGAATTTTCTTCCCGGAACAGTGTATGTCGTTTGTTTTTGTGGTTCATAAGTGTTTCTCGTTTTTTTGTATATAGATCAGACCGGTACCGTTGGTTTTTTCCGTTTGGATGTTTGTTTCACCAGTAATTTGTAATCCCTTTATAGCTTGGTGTTCGGTGTGAACATAGGCTCCGTGTTAAGGACCGTACCTTGCATTGACATATAATGGTTTACTTTATTAAATTGTGACTTGGATGGAGAGTTGTCTCATTGTCACTCATACCACATCTTCCTATATATGTGAATATTTTATCTGCACACGTACAACCTTTCATAAATTAAGTCTTGTAGCGGTCATTTGTACTCGTGCATGTGCATGGTTAAGTATAGGAATCAAAAGCGATCGAGATTGGTAGCGTCTAATATAGATCAGGTTTGGATTTATTAATAGTGGTAATAGTCGGTTAGTGATCCAGAAGCATTGTTCGAGTAAATCCAGAAAACAGATAAAACACAGATTAATGGCACTGAGCTCCAAGTGATCGTATATAATTATTTATCAAGTACAAATCAAACTAATCGAGTACTGACCAGTAATATATGTAGGACAGAAAGTCACTAGACTAAAAAATGTCACAGACAAAAAGTCACTTGACAAAATAGTCACTATTTAGTTCTGAGATGAATTTTCTTTGAAAAAATCACTTATTCAAAAAACTAAATGGGGAATGTGTCCATGGGCCACATGCAGATAATGCCCTCGCTTGCATAAAACGTTACAAAGGCCCATAAATAAACAACATTTAAAGTGACTCTACCGAAGCAAGTGTGTTCCTGATGTGAGTTTTGTGGCATTAAGCATTTTTAAACTTCATAACATTTGGTTGAGGCAAACTCGAGTTAGAGAAGGGAAACGAAAAATTCAGCAATTTTGCCTGTAAAAGACATAACTCTAGAACGGTGAAATTAATGAGACCAAAATTCAAACTTGATATGTGTTATGTAATAATAAGCATTGTGTATGAGTTTCAAAACATTTGTTTAAGGTGGTATGGGAGTCTGAAATAAAAATGAAAGAATTTGTTCATACTTTGCCAAAATGTAGTATTTATTGATATATGTTGAAAAATACAATTAAAATGATAGGTCAACGCGCATTTTCTCAAGCTACAGGACGTGACAAAATGACACATTTTGTATGGATTATACAGGGGAAAAAAACATTTTGTGATTAGAAACTAAACAAAATGATAGAATTGTTAAATACTTAATGAAAATATAGCTTTCAGACAATGCTTAGAGAATTTCAAAAGATAAGATAGGGTCACCGTGCGTTTTTTCCAGCTAAAATACAAAATAGGAAAATTCCATGTAGAACCCTTTAGAAAAAGCACTGTTTTGGAGTTACCTCCCCTTATATTGCCAATTACTTTCTTCTTCTAAAAACAACCAAAAATAATCAACATTTGCAAAAATGTTAATATTTATAAGTTATATTCTTATAAATTGGTTCTTTTAAATGAAAATTCAAATTAAATATCTGCATTCCTGCATCAAATTTTGCTAACGTGATAGAAAATCTGGACCTTTGGTTCTCTGTTTTTTGCAAATCAAGATGGAGGAAGACACCAATACCACCTTAAGGCAAACCAAAGTTAAAGAACGGATACATTTTTTTGAACGTAAAGACGTAAATTAGTACATTTTTACGTATGCGTACACGATCGGACAAGGTTAAATTAAATGCCTACTCCGTAACGGCGTGACTGATTGTAAGTGTGACTGTTGGTTCTATCAAATTTATGACTTTCCATACCCGTAGCCAGGGGGCTCGGACGAGTATACACAGTTATTTCGTAGTGCATTTCTTTTAGACAATAAATGAAAATTCAAAAAATCCCACCTGCGCTTTCTCAATAATATTTTTACAGTGTGTTGTACTACTTTTGGGACAAATTATATCAAAATTATAGAAAACTTCATCAGCTCTTACTTAAAATATGGTCAATTTTATGTTAAGGGGGTATTGAAATCTGTTGACAACTTCCGAAGTGCTAATTTTTTACCTTTTTCAGCTGGACCTAATCACTACTTTACGTCAATATTTATGACCCAATTTTTTTTACAGCGTCATTTCATCCACCAACTTGCTATATGAGGCATAAAACATGGAGAAATAAATTTGGAAGGGGTATAACAAACATTGGCATGTAACACACTGTCCACACTAAGGACTATATTCGTGGACAACGAAAATCAAACGAAAATTATATCAAAGGACGATAAATGTGTACTCGGACCAAATACACATCCCCCTTTGAACATTCCTGGCTACGGGCCTGCTTTCTGTCTTGTGACTTTTGTCCTGTGACTTTCTGTCCGTTTACCTAAACTATATTTTTATGATGACCTATCTTGATCTCTCTCTGTATGTACTAACATTTCCCGACGAATATCTAGTGCATGAATTCTTCTTCTTGATCCCTATTCGTATTGTATTGCCTTTCAACAGTTATCGCACAGAAAGTTGAATCAGTGCCATGTAAGATAGACACCCGAACGTTCGTTTTCGTTAAAAGAGTAAAATCAAGTCTTCTGGTGGCTTAATCGATCTGTGTTGATTGAGTCTGATCGACAATGTGAACCTTACTTTGTTACTAAATTCGATACTTCTCTTTTCTAATTCGATGTTTGACTTTAATATTGATAGGAACTCGATGGTGGGCTCTGTTTTATGATGAACCCTACCTGGACTAAATTTTTAGAACTTTTTTGGCAGTCAAATCGGCAATTTTTTAAATAAAATGTAAGCCGAATTTAGCGGCCCAAGAAACCCAAATTAGTAGTTTAATTAACCACAAAGGTGGAAGAAATATTTTATAATGATAATCTTTTTTGCAAAACATAATACCCAGACGGGTTATTAAAATGCAAACATAATTTATGCATATAACTACACGACGATGTGGTTTGCTACGGATCGATAACGAAGCCGTACAGAAACATACATGTAAATAGATACATGTACAGTTTCGATCAAATTCTGTCGATCTGCGTGCATGCTGTCATTTGAAAGACCTATATATATATAGTTGTTAATGTCTGTGTCATTTTGGTCTTTTGTGGACATATCTTCTTTTTTATAATTCCTCTTATATATTTTCAAGGAATCCCTATTACGGGGCGCCGAATGGGACTCTTGTGGTTTTGTACAAAATTCAATTCTGTCATCACAAAATCATTTTTGTCTTACAAAACTATGTGCTACAGACTTGTTTTGTGAGAACTTCAATTTTGTGATGACAAAATTCATTTGTGTAGACAAAATTCATTTTTGTAGACAAAATTCATATTTGTCATGACAAAAGTCAATTTTGTCTTAAAGGTATGCAAATATAAATATATTTGCATACAAAATTGACTTTTGTTACCTGATATGGAAATTAAATCACAAAAGTCAATTGTGTACGGTAAGATTCAATTTTGTGAGACAAAATTGACTTTTGTGAAACAAAATTAATTTTTTGGGGACAAAATTGACTTTTGTGAGACAAAATTGACTTTTGTGAGACAAAATTGACTTTTGTGAGACAAAATTGACTTTTGTGAGACAAAATTGACTTTTGTGAGACAAAATTGACCTTTGTGAGACAAAATTCAATTTTGTCATTTTTGTTGAGACAAAATTCAATTTTGTCATTTTTGTTGAGACAAAATTCAATTTTGTCATTTTTGTTGAGACAAAATTCAATTTTGTCAATTTTGTTGAGACAAAAGTCAATTTTGTCAATTTTGTCTCACAAAAGTCAATTTTGTGTAACAAAAGTCAATTTTGTGTAACAAAAGTCAATTTTGTGTAACAAAAGTCAATTTTGTGTAACAAAAGTAATTTTTGTTTAACAAAAGTCAATTTTGTGTAACAAAAGTCGATTTTGTATGCAAATTAGTTCACAGAAACCAAACTAAACTAATGTAAATACAAAATTGACTTTTGTCGCTCAATTTTCAAATTAGGTAACAAAAGTCAAAGTCTGTGTAACAAAAATGAATTTTGTCATGACAAAAGTGACTTTTGTCCGCTGATAGATAATTTTGTATGACAAAATTTCAAATTTGTAGTATGATACAAATTTTGTTAAACTGAACTCATTTTTGTTGAACAAAAGTCACTTTTGTCCGTACAAAATTGAATTTTGAGTACAAAACCACAAGAGTCCCATTCGGCGCCCCGTACCTATTGCCAGTAAGATTTTATTGAAATATTAATGTTTATCATATAGATATCAAAATAAATAGACATTTCAAAAAAGTTTTCCCCAAAACGCCCTTTAATTTTGAATTTAATTTGTTCATTTTTTGCAAAATTGGTGCAAATTTCAAAATACTGCCGGAAACATCTGACACATTTCATATGACAAATGTGGTTTTAACCGCAACACAATAAATATATATACTAGCATCAAACACTTAATAGAAATAACCCTGACCGTTTTAAATTTCCCACCCTTTTCATATTTTAATGAAGCTTGAAAGACTTATTCAAGCTATCCCTATAATATTTGCAACTGCATAGTGACAACTCTTCAAAGTTTTGTATTGTATTTTAAAAACACACTTAAATTGACATTGGAAGATCGTGAAAGGGTTTAAACATGCTTGTGACTAAGAAAAGTTAACCCCACTGCTAAAGCAAATATGATATTCTGACCTTGTGGAATGTGCCGTTAAAATTATTTCTCTGCTTTATTACAAATGTCTATTTACTGAATTTGCAAAATGCTTTGTCTAGAATTAAAAAAAAAAGAATTAATGTGCATAACTTATTTCATCGACACAAAGTTGTCTCATGCCAATACAATTTCTATATATTTCCCCGGGTGCCTTTTCTTTTCCACGGGCGCTTTTTCTCTTCCCCCTGGCGCTCTTTTTTTTTGTCTCCGGGCTTCCCTGTGCGCTTTTTCTCAAATTCACCCGGGCGCCCGAGGGCGCCTTTTAATAGGACCCTTCTACCCTAATATAACACATGTTAGATTAAGGTATGTGTTTTGCACATAACTATAATGCAGTTAATTTTTTGTTTGATGTCATACGGACTGCTTACAGTAATGCCTATAGGTCTCTATCTATCATCATTTTTACGTATTATTTTAACTACATGTTTGCGCAGATCTTATTCGAAGAAGGAGAAAAGAATTGAGCTGATTTCCAGACTTTACACAAAACGTTAATAGTTTGCGGTTCCCATCGTTTGCGGAATTGATATATGAAAATGATATGAGGGTGTGTGTGTGTGGTTAACAGTAACTGACAAAACAGACAAAATTAAAGCAAAGATTCTCTAAATATATTCGAAATTTCAAGCATACAGAAATGAATTCAAGCGAAGACCCCCATCAAAAATTTCAATCACTACCAACAATATATCCAAAACTTCAATTAAATACACTGGAGTGGGTTTTTTCCGGTTTTTTTTTTTTTACATCGCTTGCTTACCTATACTAAGGTTCATGTGGACCCTATGGCTAAAATGGCTGCATTTTCACTCGAGTAACGTGCGGCGGAGGACATTTGAGCGCATTGATAGGACATTTTAGGGAGAACAAAAAAGGACGTTTGAGCTCCAAAGTCGAACCTATTTGAGCGCCAGAATTTTAATCCATTTTAGCAAAAATTAAAATTGCCGAAGCCCATTTTAGCGAAATATTTTTAACCCTTTTTAGTAAATAAATAATATATAATAAATAAAAAAATGTTATATTAACCCAAGACAGCACACAATAAAACAATATAAAACTTTTCAATTAAAATTATACAGGGCTCAAAGTCTAAAAGGTTAACATGGTTAAATCAAATGTTAAAAGTCTGTTCTAGCCTGGGATTTATAACATAGAGAACGCGCGTGATGGGCTCTAGATATACCCCCTGTACAATACTGTTGATAGAATTACCGTAGGAACTGCTCTTTCTCTTTCTCTTTCTCTTTTCTCGGTTGTGGTGCACATTCCTCTATACTTTGTTTCTTTATTTATGTTGTTTTTTTGTAATTTTATAGTAGTATCGAGGAAAACGTAAATTGCTGGGTGACAACTATTTCGCTAAAATGGGCTATCGAAAATACAGGTGAGCGGATTAATCCGGCGCTTGAATGGGCTCTTATGTCGGGACCCAAATGTCCCCTAGTAATTTTTTTTCTCTCGCTCAAATGTCCTGCGCCCGGTAACGTGACAGTTTGAATCACCAATTATTGTCAGGTATCTATTGTCCACCTATAATTGTCCACGTCAATTAATACAGCTCACTTCAAATATTACCTGTGGGGAAGTTCACAAATCTCTTTCCCAAGGCAACATAGTTAATTTTGGCACCTTCTGGAGGAATGGAAAAAAGTGCACTGCCCGCACTGCAAAATCATTTGAAAATTTTGTTTTTCTAATGACATGTAACAGATTTTAAATTTATTTATCTAGGGAATGCTATGCTTTGAAACTGTTCCAGATGCACATGTTTGTCTGTACTCGGAGCAAATTTTGAGGTGAAAATGCAGCCACTTAAGCCAAAGGGTCCACATGAACCTTAAATAACCAGCGAAATTATCCGCAGTCTAGCTTATTAGCTTATGACATTATATTTTACGAATTTATGACATAATGTATTCATAAATAGATTTTTTCCTTGCGCTTATATAATCAGAGAGATTAACGAGGACGTGTCAAACATAAGATTGTTCTTTTTTCAGTACTTTGGATTTAGAGATAATTTATCACGGTCTTAAATAACGTCCGTTGGAGCGAAATGAAATAATCGGTCTTAAGCTGTATTCTCAAATCAATTATCTCCCCTGATTATCATTTGGCTAGCAACCAGTTTTCCCCTTCAGCATCACTTTAAAGACCAGTTGAAGAGATGAATTCCTGACAATTTTCAAGTATGACATTATCCCCCAACCCAAAATTACTTTATGTACTTAGCAACATGTTTTTAAAGCCGATAACTAGTGTGAATGACCCAAAATGTAAAACCGGAAACACTTTCGAGGTCAAATATTTTCTATAGATACGGCGTACCTGTCGTACATTATTTGCATATGAAAAGCCACATGCCATTGTGTGAATTTGATGGAAGTTTGTGATCGCTGTTTTACTGGTTTAAATCATTTGTGCACATTCTTTTAATTCTGAATTGTAGATAATATATTTTCAAAAATGTGTTCTGCAGGCTGAAAATGGATTGAAAACAAATATTGACTTGTTTTGTTTATGTTTTCGGTGAGTTCTATATATATATCAGATTTGTTATTATAGGTACAAGGGATGAAAAACAATCTCTGAATTGTTGAACTCTGTTGTTTATTTTTGGCTAGATATGATTGAGGGGACAGGGAAAATTTAAAAAAAGGTATGATCATGCTGATACATTACATGTAGGATGCTCAAGTTGGGTTTCATAACCATGATGAATTATAGTTATCCCGTACCATTGTAAACTCGTACCAACGTCAACTCGTACCACTTTACAAAAACTCGTACCATTGCAAACTCGTACCACTGCTAACTCGTACCAACTTATTTAAATGCATTTAAATGGTGTTTTATGATGTATGTAATTTACTTTCACTCAATACCTCTCAAGTCTGTAAAATGTATATAATTTGAAAGTACAATGACCAATTTGTAACTTATGTTCCCTGTCTATAAAAATTTGGATAGATAATACCGTGGCAGATTTGCTTTGTTGTCTCTTATGAAAAGACTTTTTTAAACTTTTACTGATAATTATTGAATTTAATTTTTAATCATTCCAAAGTAATTTTTCATGAATGAAATTCTTACTTTTTATAAATAGCAAGTTACAATGAAATGTAACCGTTTCCTGTTCCCGAATTTTCCCGCCAAAAAGCACATGGCTTTCAACAATTGTAAACAAAGCATTCAATGTGTGATCATGGATTACAGCATTAATTAATTTAATTTGGACATAGATATTCAACTTAAGGTACAGTTAAAGCAATTTTTTTTCTTTCTTCTGGATTATAACTACTTTGAAAGATAAGCTTAAAAAATAAAGCTTTTTAGAAGAAAAAAAATCGTATTTTTTTCCGCTATAAAATCCAGTATAAAATTCAAGGTAATTCAACATTAGTTTTATTAAGTTTACAAAAAATATTCTTAATATTTTATATATTTTTGATGGTACGAGTTTGCAGTGGTACGACTTTCCTGTGTTACGAGTTAACTTTTTTGGTACGAGTTAACATGGTACGAGTTTCCGTTGGTACGAGTTAACTTGCTTCCACCATGATTACTACTTGACTATAATTTATGTTATTGTTGTGAAATTACATGGATGGTACTAACGATCAAAAGGCAGCGCTCTAACCAATTGAGCCAAGAAAGATCTTCCCTATAATATCAACTAGTTAGACTTCATTTATATCTCCAAGTCTACAACACTCTTCCCCCTTTTTTTTCGGACTGCATACCATCAATCCAAGCAACTTTCAGGTTCACTACTGTTCAACCCCAAGACTTCTACTCGGAAAGCCTCTGGCCAGTTCCCTAGACATGCTAGGTTATGTCGTGAATACCGCGGAAGTCAAGACATCGCGTTTTACTGTTATGTATCTATGGTTGACGTCAGGGAGACGTCGCCTAAGGAGTTCTGATATAATGAAGTAAACGTCAAACTGTATGGTTGTTATTGTTTTCTGTATACGATATTAGAAGTTAGCCTCGACAGGTTACACCTAGAGCTGTCATGGTATCCTATGACTGTCTGTTCAAACCTCATGACCAATTAATTCTAACATCTCACTGCCAGGCAATATCCTATGTACAATGTTTGTACCAGTAGCAGATGCTCACAGTGCCCTTGTTGTGAAAATACATGGATGGTTCTAACGGGATTCGAACCTTCAATCTCAGAATCTAAAGGCAGCACTCTAACCAATTGAGCCAAAGAAGATCTTCCCTAACTCAACTAGTTAGACTACCTTTATACATGTATCTCCAGGTCTACAACATTATACATGCTACAAATGTCCTGTTATAAATACTCATCACGTCACAAGAACTGCAGTTTGCTATATTTTGTGACGTCTGTTTTTATGACCATTGTTTGAGTTTCTTTTGCATCTTTTAGGTCTTTTGTCTTTTGTGACCATTTTTCCTAAGCTTGTTCCACATGTTTAATGGATAATCATGATAATTATAAATCAGACATTCATAACATGTAGATTGTTAGCTGTTTTATAACAGTCCCACTAATTATAGACAATAGCAACTAGAAGAAAAATCAGTTACAAAAAGACAATTTTAGCAATTTTTAAAAAGTTTATTTATACATGTTATAACAGTTGAAAATTTGCCCTTTTGAAAAGATTCAATTTTTATTAGATTAAGTAGGGCTACAGACAATATATTGACGGTTCTTGTTGCTATTTTATGAAACCTGTTTTATGATATTGTAAGTATGTACATTACGTGTAGATCTGCGTGTATTCATTCAGGCCACTTTTGTCTTGAGACCATACTGCATCTTTTATTGATTTGCTTTTGTGTCTGAAGCCTTGCATGTATATTAGCATAATTAACATAATAATTGTATTCTCCCTTTGCCATGGATGGGTTTTGAATTTGCTGTAAATGTCATTGTTGACTGCAGAGTAAAAAATGGAAAACAGCTGATGATTTTTGCCAATAATGTACAGTCTTCACATTGAACTATTAAATCTACAGGCCCGGAGCTCAATTTTTGAAAATTGTTAGTTAGATTCTGTTGGCCTGTAGATATGATTTTTACTTGCCTGAGAGCAATTTTACCAGCATTGGCGTCCACTCAGCGTGAAGACTGAATATAATTCCCAAATTTATGATTCTATACATGTATATATAGTATTGCAGTTCAATTCACTGTAAGTCATGATATACTAGTTGTTGTTTTTTAGAACTACAAAATTACAAGAGTATCTTTTCTAAAGGATCTTTTCAAAAGTTGAAATGTTTTAAAACCCTTAGTACACCATGTACACCACACAAGGAAGTCTGAAGCTGTAATTTCCTTGGTAGAGAACAATTTGCAATATCCTAGGCTGTGAAGACAAAAAAACTTTGTCTTCTTTATTATATTTACTTTTAGCATGTTTAGTTTTACAAAAGTTAAATATACATTTTGTACACAACAGCCCACGTACATGTCGATTTTGCTTTTTCCACTTGCATGGCCAGTGCCCATTCCAATTGTAAATGGGTGGACAAAAAAAGCCCCTGAGCTGTGGTGTATCTCTATATAGAAATATGACATTTTATTTTCAATTAAAAACATGAAAAAAAAATGAAAATACCTGTCTGACCAAATGACTTTTTAATCTGACATTTTGTAAGTAAGACATAGACTTCAGAGTTGGGGTAATTGTAATTGTAATCGTTAATCAGCTGTAATTGATTACATTTTTTCAGGTAATCATTGTAATCATTAATCAGCCAAAAATCTGATTACATGTAATTTAATTTAATCAATTACTTTTCAAAATACCCTGTAATCCTGATTACTTTATGATTACATTCTGATTACAATGAAAAAAAATCTTACACTGTGTTTATGGTCAATAAAGGAAACTTTTTGTTATTCTTTTTCAATTTATATTGAACATGTTTAATTAGATAGTTTGGTTTACTTTTTTTTTATAAAACATGACAATTGTTTTGTATACTTCAGTAAAAATAAACTGTTACAATCTTGAAAAGTCATCAATAGCCAAAGAAGAGACATATAATACAATTATATGTTTCTGGCCTTAGTCAAAGATATTGTACATATATTCACAATTTAAAGATGTACATATATATATATTTGATAATAACTGTTATATTCAAGTAATACTTTTCTTTAACCCTTAATTATAATCTTTTGTTAATGTTGTGATTTTTGTCATCTTTGAATTGACAGGTAGGAAACCAATTAAGGTTTGTTTTTATTGCAATTACCAACTGAGTATAGCTGTAGGACAATATATATGGTAAAAGATAAATCAGACATGTGATTATTTATTCAATTAGTACAAAATTGTATGTATTTGGACTGGACATGTAAAATGCAATGATTTTTAGCACTTGTAATTTGTTTACAATTTGATTAAACTGGTACAATTTCATCCATATTTTAACTCCCATAAACTGCACCTTGAAACAAATATAAATTAAAGTCTAGAATATGTCAGAAGACAAACAGCAAATGCTTTTTATAAAGCTATATTCTATTGAAGTCAAAATAATTCAGAGATTAATGGTGATAAAGTGCAATGGATTGTAACCAGTGACACAATGTTCATGTATGTATGAAGTGAACTTTTGAGGTTTATTAAATATATGAAGTTTGAAGTTATCATTTTATAATATAGCAAACACAATACTTTTAAAAAAATGCTATAGTTATATATTAAACATTTATTCATTGAATTCACATCATGCAAAATGGTTTTTTTTAATTCATTGTAATCAGATGTAATCATGATTACTTTGCCAATGTAATCATTAATTTAATCAGACACTCTCAGAAATGATGTAATCATTAATTTAATTTAATCGTACAAATGACAAAGTAATTGTAATTTAATCAATTACATTGAAAGTAATCGGACCCATCTCTGGACAGAGGTAAGGATATATTGCATTATGTCACTATTTGTTCTTCAACAATGAGCAAAACCCTTACAACAAAGTTTGCTATAACATCTCAAACTAGAATATATACTAAAGGCCTAATTTATGCACAAAACATAATGAATTAAAGACAAATATCATTATATGATATACAGCAAATAAAAACAAACACTGAGATACAGGCTCCTGACTTGGAACAGGCACATACAGAATGTTGCAGGGTTGAACTAGTTTGTTGGCACCAAACCCTACCCCTTACCTGGAAGAAATTGGTTATGTTCTTATAGATTTAAGCAAAACAATGTGCAAATTGAAAAAATATTACAGATCTTCTATAAAACTGATAGATATATAGAGGGGGGATAGGACCTTTATCGGAACTCCGGGATTGGGTGTTTTTAAGCTCAGGATTTTGGGATTGACCCTTTCCAGATCCGGGAATTCTTTTTTCAGATTTCGAGACCTCTGGATTTCGTATTTTTTAAGCCCGGGATTTCGGGATTTCATGTTTTTAACCTCTGGATTTCGGGATCAAGACCCCTCCTATCCCCCTCTATATACAAAATGTATTTAAAGATAAAATAATAAATAATAATAAATCATGTAAATGGAAATAATAAAAAGAACTGAAAAATAAATCGGTTTGAAAACATCTATTTTACCAGACATTGGGTCAATACTTTATTTATCATGAAATATGGAGGGGAATAGGTTTAAATTTAAGCTTTTTCAAACAAAGATATTTTTGTTAAAATTAATTAACACTGGCTGTTAGCCAATTAAATCATTAGTTCTATTAATGACCTGTTGATCAGTGACATATCATAATATCATCATGCACTGTTAAAATACATGACACATACTTTGTGTATTAATTCAGTACTTTGTACTGCAGTGAATTATTTATGGTTTCATCGGTCATGGTACAAATAATGTAGTTCAAGGGTAAAAAATCATGTTTATTTATATTTCCATGATGGACAAATAATGGGTTTATTCCTTGAATGCCAACATCCTTTGATCTACCGACAATTTACCTGTAAAATTATGTTGGCATTTGAGGAATAGGTGCAAGAAGTTATCATAACAAATGTTGATGCTTTTCAAAACAATCCTTCTAATTAATCAGAAAGGTTAATTCCAGGTGATATCCATGTTTGTAAAATTGTTGAAAATTCAGATTTTGCTGTAACTGCTTAAACCAATATGCTCCTTTCCAATTATAAAACTTTGAAATTTTCGTATCACTAAGTCTTTGGACTTTGATGCTTTTTCAATATTTCTATAGGTTTGTGTGCTGTATTATTCTCCTATTTAAGATGATGGAATTTCTCAAAACTTTGTATAATTCTCGCAGCATAACAAGAAGAAAATTTTGAAAAATATATTATTTGTTTGCCGACAGAGAACACAGAAAACAATACATGTAACACAAGTCAACATATAAGCAGATAAAATAGCACTATAATACTTCATATTTGAATATTGTTGGATAGTTGATACAAGTGATTTTCATTTAACAGTCTATTTCAAGTGAAAAATTTAATTAATTGTTCAAATAAAAAGTTAATACAATTTATATTTACTAATAAAATATTCAATATGAAATGGATTTAGTTAATCTTTTTTTTAGTTTGAAATAATTGTATTTAACTAGAATATCTTTAATATTTTTTTTTTAAATATATCTTATTCTGAGAAACATTTTCATTCCCAAAATATATATCTCTTTTAATAAAAATTAATAAAAATATTTTTATTTTCTTTATTTCTTTAGAATTCATGATATTTTATCCCCAAAATCTGCTATATATTCTTATAAAAAACTGATAAGATGTTTTATCAAGTTCTAATTAACTTTTACATTTAAATACCAAGAAAATCATTTAAATAGTTATAAAAGCACCTATTGTTCTTAAATAAACATCTATTGAAATATTTTTGTTGGCATTCAAGGAATAGGTAACATATAAAATGTTGGCATTCGAGGAAGACACCAAATAATGTATATCAGAAACACTAACAACAAACTGATTATAGATATATACAATTTAAAAAAGGAAAAACGTCTTTGATAACAGTGTAAACAGTAAATGAAATCTCTGTTAATTAACTTTCACAGATTTTTTTTTTTTTTTTTTAAAAAGCCATGTTTCACTATGTTTTCACAATGGTAGCCTAATATAGTGGATGGATTTATGCATGGGATACCAAATCTTTGGATTTCAGGTGTAATGCACATTTAAATATTCAGCAAAGTATACTTTTTCAATACTAACTGTAAGACTGTCCTGGCTCATATTCAGACTAAAAATCCTAAAATCGAATATATAAATCTTTTCATGCTAATATATCATGATTATTGAATTGTGATATATATATATATATCTATATTTCAGAGTCAGAAACTTCCTTAACATTTGCCCCAAAAAATTACCTGCATTAATAATTGAATCTATTATATGATCTTATATATCTTATATAGATATGAGTATGTAACAGCTTAATATTCACAATTGTTTTAAGAATAAAATACACATGTACCAATTTTATTCTTTACAGAATTTTGCTGTATTATCAGTAACTGAAAGTATATTTAAGAACATTTTTGCATTTGGTAATATATGAATGGTTTGATTTTGAATGATTAAATACTAATCTTTATCAGGGGTGTGAGACCAAGTAGTAATAATCTATAAACTATATATACATGTATTTTACTCTGAATATGTAATATCAATTAAAGTGGATTTATATATAGAAAAAGGGATGCAATAATTTACTCAAAGACAGGAAAGATTATTGTCCTTTGGTTTGTACAAATGTACATGTACAAAATTATGTACCTGAATAAAAATATGTAACTTAAATTTCAAACAGATAAATCAAGTGTGTCTCTTTATTTTGTAAAGGTAAATATTATATTATTTGAACTTCTCTGATAGTTAAATATGTTAATCCTATTTATATTAATAATTTTTCATGTGGACTTTTAAAGAGAATGGTGTGATACGTTAATAGCTGATTGTCTTGGTGCAGGTGTTTAAAAAAAGGGAGTTATCTCCCCTGTCATTGTGCAAGTGCTTATATATACATTGTATATCATCAACATTGTCATGATTGTTGTAATTTCAAAGGTAGATGGTATAATCCGATTGTTTTCAATTTCATAACTCACAACAGAATTTAAAAGATTTTTGTTATCGTCTTTACAATAAATATGTAGACCTAATGTATAGTTAAACAAGTTAGATAATAAGACCAAATTGATACAGTTTTAAATATATGTTCACATGAAAGTCATTAAACATTATATAATTACAATTCATGCAAATCAAATGGGAGTTTTCAATTCTCAGTAATATGTATACACATGCAACTGTATCAGCTTTTAGTATGCAGTTCCACCATATTTGGTATCAATTTAAAGTTTAATGATCGATTTAACAACTGGGTCTACATGGCCAAAAATGGTAAGTCTCTGGACTCCCCTAAAAAAATTAATGTACATTTCAGGCTAAATCAGGTTCTCTGGATGAAACCCTGGTCGATATGAAAAATGCCAATGAATTAAACTGTATCTTATCCTCTACCACGTCTACCATATATAAATGTTTACATTCACAGTAATGTTTCCATTAGTTGTTTATTAGAATTATTTCATAATAATTATGGTTATAGTCTAATTACACTTGTCCATATATATATAGGAGATAATTTAGTGTGATTTGGCTTTTGATACAACTCGGTCTACATGTACATGGCCAAAATCACCAGTCTGTGGACAATGCTGGACTCCCCTAGAAAATTGCAAATGTGCATTTCCGGCTGACAAATATTGGGATATTAATGGATGATATATATATTAACATGATTAAGGCCAATATGGAAAAGGACATGGAATTAACTCCTGTACTATGTTACAATACATACTAGCATGACTATTTTTCCATGAATTGTTTATTGGAATTATTTAATAATTATGGTTATAGTCTAATTACACTTGTCCATATACATGATATAGGAGATAATTTAGTGTGATTTGGCTTTTGATACAAACCAATATTAACACCTTACTTTTCACTGTGGTTAACCAGCCGTAGGAAGTTTGATGGCTCACATCCTATAGAGAATAGTAAACAAGTAATAATTGATGAAAACTTCAATTAATTATTGATTAATTGACACTTGATTGTCAGGAAGATCCACCTAGTAAAATCTCACCTTATTCTTCTATGTAAACATTAGGAATTTTATAATGGTTGAGCACTTTAAATGATCACTTGTTACTGGGGTACTTTATGAATTCAGGACATTTGAAGTAGGAGAATCATATGGAGCACCATGCAGGTGTGTTATTGTTCAATTAACTATTTATTTCTACTGTAAGTTTACTTTTCATATAATATTCATATCTTTCAAGTACTGTGACTGTGAGCACCTGTATACATGATATCATGTATAATACATGTAATAAGTTATTGGTATATTCGCCTGGTTTAATACTAGATGATGGCCGATATATCCATAAAATAAGTTCCATTTATTTATTGGAACATTGTCCCAAGAGACACAAAATATTTACTTACACAAAGTGCAGAGAAATAGTCTGTGAGGGAGCCTTGGACAATTAACTTGCTATTTTCTGAATAGCCAGCAAATGAGTTTTTATTATAAATGTACAGAAAATACGGGAAATCATTGCATGAAGTCAAATTTGTAAAACATTTTTAAAACTACAAGAACAATGTACATGATGTACAAATGATGAATTGACTGACCAGTAGAAATGTTTTTTTTTCAGATAATTTCGTAAAAATATTAAATTTACATTGTATTTGTGTATTTAGAAAAGACATGCTGATTTTTTGTCGAGCCTTCGACTTTAGTCGAAAAAGCGAGACTAAGCGATCCTACTTTCCGTTGTCGGCGGCGTCCACAAATATTCACTCTGTGGTTAAAGTTTTTGAAATTTTAATAACTTTCTTAAACTATACTGGATTCATACCAAACTCGGACAGAAGCTAGTGTATGATCATAAGATGGTATCCAGAAGTAAATTTTGTAAAAATAAAATTCCATTTTTTCCATATTTTACTTACAAATGGACTTAGTTTTTTTCTGCGGGGAAAAATTTTATTCACTCTGTGGTTAAAGTTTTTAGAATTTTAATAACTTTCTTAAACTATCCTTGGTTTGTACCAAACTTGGACAGAAGCTTGTTTATGATCATAAGATAGTATCCAGAAGTAAATTTTGTAAAAAAATAAATCCATTTTTTCCGTATTTTACTTTTAAATGGACTTAGTTTTTCTGCAGGGAAACATTACATTCACTCTGTGGTTAAAGTTGTTAAATTTTAAAAACTTTCTTTAACTATCCTGGGTTTGTACTAAACTTGGACTATTATAAGATAGTATCCAGAAGTAAATTTTGTAAAAGTATAACTCCATTTTTTCTGTATTTTACTTTTAAATGGTCTATAATTTTCTTCCAGTTAATATTACATACAGTCTGCAATTAAAATTTTCAAAACATTTATAAGATTACTTAACTATCCTAGATTTTTACCAAACTTAGACAGAAGCTTCTTTCAATCAAAAGATAGTATCAAGAGGAATATTTTTATTGATTTTTTTCCTCATTGTTGTTGAGCCTGCGATTTACAACAAAAGTAGGCGAGACACTGGGTTCCGCGGAACCCTTACAATTTTTTTAATATATATGTTGAATGAACTCAATGAAGCTCACAATGTGTTGGTGTTTAAACAGTAAGCATTTGCTGAAACTTCCAGATAGCTAGACGGCTACCAACATACATTTTGTATACGTAGTTGCCCCTAACCTGAAGAAGAAAATGAAAACTGGATTCATTTATTTTCGTGGGTACCAATTTACGTCATGGATTGAGGAACACTTGTATTTTCATGGATATTTGATTTCTTGGTTTTTCAAATGTCTGCATTTAATCATACAGCAAAATTGCAATTCTTTGAACATTTAAATTTGTGGTTTTTGTACCCACGAAATCCATGAAAATCGGTATCCAACAAATAATAATGAATCCACAGTAAGGTCAATATTGAAATCAGGTCCAAAATGTGTAAAACTATTTCTATATATTTGTAGATTGCTAAATACTGAAGAAACAACCATGACAGATTGTGTAGTATGATAAAGCAAGGAGTAGTACAGGAAAAGATAGCTGATCTATCCATGAACCAGTTGCCACCACTCAGTAATCTACCGCAGTGGTCACGCATCAACACACTGGACAGGGGACGCTATCCAAAACCGTTTGTCAAGGTAAATTGGTATATATTTAAGGAATGACTGTAATATTTTTTCTGTCTATGGAAAATTAACATGAAAAATGTGGTTCACACTGAATAATGTGTGTAGTTATTAATTAACTATTGTGCACCACATTTGTTAATGTTATTTCAAATAGACGGAACAGAATATGACAATTATTCCTTATAATTTAATTCTTAATTCCATTGTTCGAGACATAAATAATTAAATTAGTGTTGATCACGTCACAGTCACATGACAAAATTATGTCTATGAGCTAATAAAAAAAAAATTCTCTCAGCCATCAGAAGATGTATTAGGTCCAAAATTTAATTATTTATATTTATGATATATAAATAAGGAGATTTGATATGATTGGAATGAGACAACTATCTACCAGAGACCCAATGAGGTGTAAACGAGTAATTTGTGGTCACTAAAAACAATAAACAAAACATATGAAATAAATCTCTACAATATAAAAAAGAAGATGTGGTATGATTGCCAATGAGACAACTATCCACAAAAGACCAAAATGACTCAAACATTAACAACTATAGGTCACCATACAGCCTTCAACAATGAGCTTAGCCCATACCGCATAGTCAGCTATAAAAGGCCCCAATAAGACAATGTAAAACAATTCAAACGGGAAAACTAACGGCCTTATTTATGTATAAAAATGAAGTTTGGTTGATAAAACTAAATGCATAATAAGTGTTGATGAATATAAGTTATTAAACATTAATCTACTGTAGAGTGTGTACAATTATTTTTCATCACAATGGGCATAATTTTAATATTTGTAATTTTTTTTTAAGGACAAACACAATCCAAATGTGGATGGAAAGAAGGATGAAGAAAGTGAAGAGGATAAAGATGTAATGGAGATGAATCCTACTCAGAGAATCCATCATCTAGAGAGGAGTATTGGGTTCCTTAAACAACAACATCAGGAAGTCCTTAGGTGTTTACATGAGGAAATAGAAGCACTGAAAAAGGAAAACAAAGGTATTAAAACAGGAAATCTTGTAGGAATGGTTAGGATTATTTTACACATACTTGTTTGGAAGTATTATACAAGAATACCAATAAATGTGCACCACATTATATATTATATTTTTAAATAGACAGAAAAAATAAACAGTTGTTTCTTATAATCTAATTCCAAATTCCATTCTAAACCAGAGTAAACAATGAAAAAATGTTGATGATGTCACGGTCACATGACTAAATTATGTCTATGAGCTGATAAACAAAATAACGTCAGCCAATCAGAAGACGTTTGCGTGTTACATCCAAAATTTAATTATAATTACATAAATCAGTCTTCACACGTGTAAAATTGCTCTCAGGCTTGTGAAATTCTTCTATACAAACCAACAGAATCCAATAAAAAATTTCAAAAATTGAGCTTCTGGCTTAAAAGTTCAGCATGAAGTCTGATAAATACATCATTAGAATTGTGGCACTTTATTTTTTTTATTTTCAAATTGATTTCATTATAAATGCATCACAAAAAATAATCTTGGAGCAAATGTCACCAAATTGATGTCCTCCTTTTTATTACAGATCTCCAGTTCAAGATTATAATGAGTCAAAAGAATCAACAACAGTCAGAAAAACGGAGTGCTAGTACTAATAGTCATAAAAGTCGGAAAGAAGAATCTCGTTCACGAGGTGGTGCTGGTATGGATAAAGGTAGATAACTCTCAGAAGAATGTTTGAAATTTTATGATTTTTAATTTTGTATTATAACAGCTGTAAGCCAACTTTAATTAGCTATTTATTGCAATAAAATATCAGAGTCTTATAGCTGTTTGTAGAACCATACTAAACTGATTGTTGTTTTTGGAGTTCCTATGAGAAATTCTGAAAAATAATTCAGACCTTGTTAATTGGAGTTGGTTTAGGCCACACCAATTTAATTTCTTGTTCTACGGATTTTTGGACTCCAAAAATTGGGGCGAGCGAGCGATTTGAAAATTTTAATAAAAAAATATTTAATTTGAAATTTTTTGAGGCGAAGCTTAAAAAGTAAAGGCGAGCGATTATATTTTTTTTTTGTAAACATAAAATAGTAGGTTTTGACTATATCAAAACTTCATTGATCACTTGTACCTTGACATTTCTTTAATTTATGAAGTATTTTTTCCCTGTTCAACAAGAACTAATTGATTAATTCAATCTGGTCTATGTATGTGTCACTGAAAATGAGACAATTCTCCATCCAAGTCATAATCAGGTTCAGAACAATCCCTTAATGTTATGATTATTAACTTATGAATATCCATTTTATGAGGTTATGAATATCCCTTTTATGAGGGGTCAATATAAGTTATAATATATTATTTTTGTAAAAATACTTTAAGTACAAAAGGGCTTGTATTTTCTCAAAGAACTATAATATTTGGCATTAAATGGTCAAAAAATGTCCAAGAATTTTGTAATATTCCTGGACTTTAACCATGTTAACACATTAACTTTAACAGTTTAATATTATTCAAAACAAGTGGACCCATCCCTCTTTTAGAAAAGTTGTTTAAAATGTATTTCTCCTCTTTTTGAGTAAAACATTCTAAGTTGTCAAAGGTTTTGTATAGTAGCACTATTCAAATCTTAAGTATTTCTATTTTCTTTTCTACAACAGTAAACCTGGTAAAATGACCCCTTCAAGGCCAAGTTGTCTGAGGGAGGGTTGGTCCCAACCTGATAATAACAAACATAGGTCAAAGTACGGCCTTTTACACAGAGCTTTGATCAAGACCAACCAGCAAGCTATAAGGGACCACAACTTAGTATTGTACACAATTCGAACAGGAAAACCAACAAACTAATTTATATTTCCAAACGGGAAAATACCAATGAACTACATCAACAAATGATAACTGCTGAACGACAGGTCCCTGAATCAACAGGACAGGTGCACAAACCTGCAGCGTGTATGACCGTCGCCATACATTATAATTACAGTTAAAGGCAAATCCTTCAGAAGTTCTTTGTACTTTATTTTAACAACGAACATTTTTTTTTGTAGGGAATATAAGTTAAGGGGGAAAGAAACCAACGTTTTGTTCTGTACTGGTATTTCCGCTATAATGTATTTATATCGGAGCACTCCCGCTTGGAATAAATTGGTTTCATGCTGAAACAAATATTCTCGCAGATATTTACAGTGTTGTGGGGTGTTGATAGGTTTAAAATCGCAATATAAAGGCAAGACTGTGATTTTAAAAACCGTGAAATGTTGCGATCTTTTTACAATCTCCCATACAGACAGAGTTATCGTCCTTTCCTCCTCAATAGATTGAGGAGGAAAGGACGATAACTCTGTCTGTATGGGAGATTGATCTTTTTATAATATTTACAAAAAAACGGTGCGGGAAATGGACATGTTTTCATTTCCGGATGCGGGAAGCGGGAATATAATAAAAATAAAAAAAATCTGTTTTGAAAAAAATAGGTGCGGGCGGGTCCGTCGAACAAGGAATCAAATTGGTGTGGCCTTACAGAATCTTTTACATTTTACTATCTAACTTATTTATTTATTTGGGTTTGGTTTATTTCTACTTTTTGTTTTATCTAATATATTATATAACAATCTGTACATTTTGTAAGTCATAAGCATACACACATAAATTAACTGTGAGTGTTCTAAATCCACACATTTTTATAAGCATACCACTATATAGCCATGAAGTGGTCTCAGTACCGTACTTGGAAATCAGAGTTACAGAGGCAAAATTGTATAATAAATTCATCCACAGGGCTAACAAGAGTACACCAAGGTTTTGAGATGGGACCCTACTCATGGCAAGTTGCATTTGACCTTAGCTTTAATTTGAAATGAATAGGAATAGTGCCAGTTTTTCTGCCAAATATTGTCTGTTTAATAGGGATATTCTGGGTTCATCTAACAATAAAACTAGCTAACACAATATCAATTTTTTTTTCTTAATAAATATGTTATATGTCCTTCATGATCAGTAAAAATTGCACAAATATTCCTTGAAAACACTTTTGAAAGTAGTGTAGCAACTTAACTGCATTTGCTGAGACTTTTAAAAATGTGTAAATTTATCAACTGTTTAAAATAACTCCCCACAAAAACATAAAACAAATAAGTTTTTGAGTGTAACACAATTTTAACTATTTAACTTTAACAATGACTGCCTTGACATTTTTTTTTATATCTAATCAAACAGTATTGTGGAAAATCTAGGATACTTTGATTATTATTACTTTAATTGGAATAATTTATTTAATTTTTATTTAATTTAATTCGTAAAAATGTATCAGCATATTTTCCACAGTTCTGTTTTCTGTCATTTTAATTTGTTTATTGATTATTTTAACTTTTTTCTAACTTTGCATAAAGATTATTCCACATGTACACTGTAAGAGACAATTACAACTTTTTTTTCTGGCTGTTGTGATCAACACCATCAGTATTTTGAATTTTGCAGCAAATTTTTTTTTTTAACAAAATGATGACAAAAACTGCTGTTGTCAATTGAGAAATTCATAAGTAACTAGTTTCAAATCTAGTGTTTACTGATTTCTTTCACATTTTATGAATAATTTTTGGGATTAAGTGTTATTTGAAAAGAATTTTTTTTGGTATATACTGAGAAAATTTATGTAAGATGTGGACTAATCTTCTAGCTAACTGTTGTAATTTCATTTTAAACAACTAATTATTTGATTTTCAGAATATTCCTCAAATTCTCTGATCTCACAAACTATAGAAATAACTAGCTCTGCTGGACGATCTCGGGGTAAGATTGTTAACTGTTCCTTTATATGCACATGTATATAGCACACAGTGTCAAAAATTCAAGGAACCCATTAGATAGTGCTAAGATAATTTGACTTTTTTTAAAGTAATATATTTTGTCTGTAAATTTCCAATACATAAGTTATTTTTTTTGTATTTAGGCTAAGATTGCAATTCCCTCTTGCAAAGTTAACTTCAGATCTATGGTTTTGCTGTTCTATTTAGTCCATTTTTGTTTAAAAGATTTAGAATTTTGTCTTTCATAACTTTTGGTTTTAAGCGTACCCAATAGGTTACTTTTATTTTTGTTGTGACCCATTTTTATTGAGTAAGGAAAACTTGAATATTTATGGATATTTAATTTCCTGGTTCACCTGTACTAATGCAATCAACGAAAATTGGAATCCCATGAATAATAATGAATCCACATTATTTCTCAAATATATCTCTTATCCACAGTAAATCATATCATTCCCTTTTCATCCTATTCAGCAAATGTGTAGATTTACAGTGTACTGTAAATTCAGAAATTATTGTGAGGTTTTTGGAAAGATTAGAACTTGTTCTCAATCTTTACTTAGGCACCATCCTCCCTAACAACAGGACAGGTTAGCTACTGTTACAAAATGTATTCACACTGAAATATAGTTCCCTATGGTTCTCATGTATGTGCACATAATACACATATAAATTGAAAAAAACTGGGTAAATTATTGGAGCAGTTCATTCAAGAATGTATGTCATTAATGTGTGTTGATATGAAGGCTTTTTAAAAAAAAAAATGGATTAGTTAAGTGGGTATTGATTCAACTAGTATGATTGACAACTGTCATTATCACTAAACAATCAGAGACAAGGTGGACCTTTAATTATTTATGGGAATAATGTGACTGTGTGAGTATCGCAGTAATAAGAACTTGCATTTTGATATCCAAAACATACATCTGTATGGTGATTTTCTTGAAATCACTTTGATTAATCACAGTTTTGTCCACTCTTGAAAAATTGCACTAATAAATGCATGCAATAATTTCTGGATTTACAGTATTTATTGAGCCTTTCTCACACATTTTCACAATAAAATCCTTTGTATGATAAATTCATTGTAATTAAAAAAAGATAAATAAAATTTTGCAATTGCAAGATACATGTATCATTGTTTTGTAGAAGAGTTTTGTTTTTCTTTAATTGCTACATTTATCTAAAAGCAAAATACACATTATGAAGGAGCATAAGGTTGATTTATTGTAAAAGACTTTCTTAAGGATACATAAATTTGCATGAATTTTGGCAAAGGATTCAAAATAAGGATCATTGGTAAGAAGTGAAAACCTTGAAAAAAAAGAGGAACTAAATATCTAACCAAGGCATATTTTGTGTTTTACAGAAGAAAGAATAGATGAGTTGAAGATTATATTTTTAGAAGAAGAAATCAAAGAATTAAAGCATGCATTACGAGAAGCAAGGAATCGTAATACTTATCTGACTAACTTGTTAGAACAAGCAGAGGATGTTAAAAAGAAACAGTAAGTAACTGTACATTACATTAAAACAAATATTCTGATATCATTCATGGATACTGAAATTTAAAAAAATTAAAAAGTAGAGATGGACTTATATCAAAGTTCAGATTGAGGTGATGATAAGAAAAATTTACATACTGCTGGCTCACAGGCTAAATATGTCAAAATGTCTCAATAAATAAGATTTAATTTTCTGATCGCACATTGGTTAGATATGTCTCCTTTCCTCAGCAAAGAGAATAATTCAAATTGAAGATGATATTGTTGTACACCAGACATATGTATGATGTTGTTTATTACTGGCTCATTGATATTTATTTTTTCTCTTGCAACTGTATTTGTCTTATTTTATTTTACCTATAGGTCACAGAAGATAGAAACTTTACAATATCAGGTCACACAAGGTGGAGGACCTTTAGCTGAACAATTAACTTCAGGGAATATAACTCTCTTCAATAATCCTCAGCGACCTCCAGCATTGTCTGAGTGTGAAGCTGTTATACGACATCTTCAACATGTAAATGAACAACAAAAACATGAGGTAAGGGCAAATAACTATTAACTCAGGGGAGGCAACTCTGTTTAATAATCCTGTCCCTTAGAAATAATGGTTTTATGGAAAATGGCCCTGTGAGTACTGTCACTGGTACACCTATTGACAGATTTTTATAAAACTTATACCAGTACTATAGGTTGATACCAGCAATATCTCAGACAAGTTCTAAAGCTAGGAATGGCTTTTTTTAAAAGAGTTATGTCCCTTGGAAATATTAAATAACAGCAAATGTGGGAGACATTTGAACTCTGTTCTTTTATATACCTAGATATGACTGAGTTTGTCGGAGGCTGCAAAAGATCAAACCGCTATTAAAAAAGAGGTAGAAATTTTTCTATTGCAGCTCAACTCCTTGAAGATGACCTACACTGACTCTTAAAAATTGATGTTTGAAATAATCTCCCTGTTAAATTTGCATTTTTCATCTCCTTATCTTTTATATTGATCTCCATATTACATATATGTTTTATTTTGCAGCTGGATTCTTTGAAGTCAGATCTGAGGGATGTTTTGTATTCCCATAAGTGGACACCTGATGCCTATCTCCTTGCCAAGGCCTATATAGCAGAAGACGATGCCAAAGAACAAGATAAAACACTACCTAAATTAACTCTTAAAAATCCGTCCAGAAAATTGTAAGCACAAATACTTAAAATTTCAGAAGACACCACATGCTTTTTTTTTTTTTACATAGCAACAGGTTTCACAGCATACAATACATAGATATTCTTGGATCAATAGTTAACAGACTGTCATATAGATATGAAAAAATGATATAATAGTGTTATATATATATAGGAAGGCTACTAAAGGATCATTGATAATTATTATGTATACAGTATTTCTATATTTTTATGGTTTCAACAATGAGAAAATGGTATATAGTCAGTTATAAAAGGCCCATACCTAATTTAAATAAAGTAAAACAATGACATTGGAAAAATTAACAGCATGATTTATGACAAAACAGTTCTTGAAATAAAATATAGTTATAAACAGATGAAAACCAATAAAAAGTAAAATAACAAAAATACCAAAATCTGATGAAAATTCAATCTGAAAGTCCATAACTAAATGGCAAAATCAAAAGCTCAAACACATCACACTAGTTAAGCGATGTAAAAGATTCTAAAGTTTAAAATTTGTTTGTTTCATTTTAGGCCAGATATAGCTTACATAAATCATGATTCTGTCGTCCTCCCAGCGCTAAAACAAACCGTAGGTAATAAAGCTGCCGAAAGGAGAAAGAGAACACAGATTTTACAGAAAGCCAGATTACGAAAGGAGGTGTTACCATAAACCATTGTTTGGCTGTGATAATGTTGTGTGTTATCATGTGTCCATTCTGTTTATGTGTGCAAGTGTGTGATTGTGTAGTGTATGACTTACATGTTCTTCATTTTATCATTAATATTTTTGTTTATGAAGTCCTATTATTATTTATGCTACATAAATGATCTACATTCATATATATAGCAAGAAACTAGCTTATTATAATCTTATTTTACAGTAGGGTAGGGCTATTTACTATCAAAAACAGAAAACAGATGTAATTGTGATAAAGATAACATTTATGATATCTTTTGATATCTATCATTCCGTCCTCGACACATTCCTTTATTTATATTTTGTTTGAAGGTTCTATGCTTTTTTTTATAATTTGTTTGTTCTATGTATATTTAATGTTAAGTCAATGAAATGCATGGCCTTTTTTATGAAAAAAAATTTGTCTTGTTTTGAATATTAAACAAGGAATCAAATTTTCATGTTTGTTTACAAGTCAATCCGTCCATAATTTTTTTTTTATATGTATTATCTTTGTCCAGTACAAATAATGTGGTGAATTTGACAGTACATTTTTTTTAAGTTATCAAAACTATTCTATGACCTTTGAACTTGCATTTATTGTATTGAAAAGGTGTGTAATGTGTTCTGTACATATATATAAGTGTACTGATTATATACACCAGGTCAATGCATTTTATTCACTTCATAAAATGTCATTCTCACATTTTTATGAGATTTTGTATATCCCTTGTCGGTCACATCAAGTGTGTTCCAAGAGCTTTTCTCTATAGTATGATTTTAATGAATGTATATATGTATAGTTCATTTTATATTTTAAAACTTAAAACAAAATGAGAACAATTCTTAATTCCAGAAACAATCTAGGCTGTGTATCACAAAAAAAACACCACACAAATTGTTTCTGAATAAACTGAATAATTTTGGCACAGGTCCTTTGTGTAGCAGGCATTTATTTATGATGTCAGTTTATTAAAGTATGTAAAAATTAAGATAAGGGGAAGCTACTAATAACATACTGCACACTTATTCTAGTATGAGATTGCCCTGACATCTTATGGTTTGATTTGAGGTCTTTTTGGGGCCTTCTCACAGTTCAAGTAACTCATCAGTGCAATTTCAGCCTTAAATATGTAGACTTAGAAATAAAATTGTCAAATCTCTTTGACTACAATAATTGATATACTCTTTAGTATTCATTAAGAATATAATTTTTCAGTACAATGTACTGGTTAGTTTCAAAATATTTAAGATGGACCTATTTTTGATATTTTAGGAACCTAACATAAGTTACCCTGTTCTAATTGTCATGAGGTAGTATGTGATGTTTGTCACTAGATTATGAAGCATCCTACTATCAATCCTTGTTTTTTCCTTACTTTTAAATCAACTACAATTATTTTGCTTGATTGATTGTTATGTATGGACAATTTTTAAAAACTGAATTTTTTATGCATTATATGCATTATTATCTGTAACTTGTTTTGGAAATCCTTTTCATTCGGTTTACTTGTTTGTAACTGTTTCATGAACTTTGAATGTTGTTTTTTTCATAATTCAAACAAGTGAACAAGTAAAATTGTGATTTTTATGTGTAAACTTCTAAGTCATTCTGTTTATAAAGAAAGATATTTTAATGATAGTACATTTATAATTGTACTTAATTTTTTTCAGTTAAACTTCAGTGTCAACTTTTCTTCAATCACTGGCAGCTTCTCATTTATATTTCAATATAATTTAAAACTTCCCTTGTCATCTGGTCGTCTTCTTCTTTGAATGAAGTTAAATCTCACCACTAAGATGTTTTTTTCTGTAAAAATAGACAAGTTTGATTTGTAAAAACATTGATTCCTTACACAAAATAGTGTGATTGGATTCAAATGGATGTTGATTGAAAAACAAATCTAATTATAAGATAAAATATGAGAATAAAAATAAGGTTCTACAGAAAAATTCAGTCACCTTTTCTTTCGAGAGGTCTCCTTTTTTGAAGACTTGAAAAGTTGACACTTATCAGTTTTACTGTTATTTTCAATGGCTTTTAGAACAATAATAAAAACAAAATTAGTTGAATTGTTTGTTTCTCATTACATCAGCCCTCTTGATTTATATATTAGTGATATTTAAAAATAAATAAATTGAGAAAGTGTCCGTGGGAAACATATGTCCTGCTTTAATGTACCATTTTAAAAAGGCAAACCTAGAGAACGGCAAAAGTAACACCACCTATATTAGAACTTGATCACTTTTGTGTGTAATAAGAATGTACAAGTGTACGGACGTAATAACACACAAGGGTAAGAATTATTGCCTCATCTGGTGACAGGACATAAATTTTAAAATCACAGAAAAAACTATAGCAAAAAGCAAAATGATGTCTATAAAACATATGTCAGAACACTATAAAGAAAGTGTTACAACCCATTAAAACAGGGGTGAAATTTGGTGATTCAGAAGTGTAAGAAGTTTATATAAACAAATCATTGGTTTAAACATGCATGGTTTACTTTTACAAATTGTGACTTGGATGGAGAGTTGTCTCATTGGCACTCATACAGTATCTATTTATATCTATGGTGTATTCATAAGTTTAAATTCTGCTTATAACTGCTTGTATTGGTTTCTCATTACGTTTGTCTTTTCTTTAGTAACTTTTCAAAGTGTAAATCTGATGAGCAAGCCCTTTTCAACAAATGTAAAGTGTTTGTTCTGTTGTGCTGTAATATAACGTTCCTAGGATAATGGAAAGGTTGAGTGCTCACTAAACTTTTTAACCTTTTTAGCTCAAATGACCCTCTTATTAGAAGTCCATGGGTTGTCTGTCATAAAAATTGAAGTTCAATAACATTTTTATGCCCCACCAACGATAGTAGAGGGGCATTATGTTTTCTGGTCTGTGCGTCCGTTCGTCTGTCTGTCTGTTCGATTGTCCGTCTGTCTCACTTCAGGTTAAAGTTTTTGGTCAAGGTAGTTTTTGATGAAGGTTGAAGTCCAATCAACTTAATTTTTAAGCCAAATTAAAATTTAGACCCCAATTTCACGGTCCACTGAACATAGAAAATGAAAGTGCATGTTTCAGGTTAAAGTTTTTGGTCAAGGTTGTTTTTGATGAAGTTGAAGTCAAAATCAATTTTAAACTTAGAACACATGTTCCCTATGATATTATCTTTCTAATTTTAATGCCTTATTATATTTTTTATCCAATTTCACGGTCCATTGAACATGGAAAATGATAGTGCGAGTGGGGCATTTAAGTACTTTGGACACATTCTTGTTAGTATGTAAAAATCAGGAGATGTGGTTAAGACTTTCAATGAGACAACTATCCACCTTCAATGGTTCAAATATAGCGGATAAAAAGTACGACCTTCAACAATGAGAACAACCTACATCATATTGTCTACTAAAAAAGTCCATTCATCCATTTAAACCTTCCTCACTTTTCTAAATTACTGCAGAACAGAATGACTTCATATTTGTTCAGCAGATTGAGTGATGAGCATTTTTTATAAATGTCGCAATCACCATTTCTCTTAAGTTAGATGACTTATTTATTTCAATATGTTGAATAAATTATAACTCATACAAGATATATGGTTGGTACCACTTCAACATGACTTTAAATTTGGTCAACAGCTTGGCAGAGATGAGATTTAAACGGTTGGATATCCATTACTTGATTCACTGGATTTTGAGTGGGAATATGTTTTAGTCTTTTTGTATGCATTCTTGTTTTATAAATGCATCATTATTTTCTTTGTTGCCAATCCCACTATAAGTCCGATGTTGTTTACCTCATTTATAAGGTTTCATGACTAAATCAAATATTCATTATGCTTCTATGACAAATCTTTATAGAGTTGAATTAGTTATATTTTCTGTGGATTTATTATTATTTGATGGATACCAATATTTGTTGATACTGTTGAACCACGAAATTCAACGAATGACACATTATTCTATAGGCTAGCTTGTACGCAGACTTTAGCAAAAGCACAAAATTTAATATTTACCAACATTATTATTCCTTTATTAAAATTGGTGCACACAAAAATAAATGAATTCACAGTAGTCTGTTAATGTTATCTTGCTCTGAACTATGACCTCATTTTTATGGTTGACTGCACCTGAATTTTTATGCCCCACCTACGATAGTAGAGGGGCATTATGTTTTCTGGTCTGTGCCTCCGTTTGTCCGTTCGTTCGTTCGTTCGTCCGTTTGTTCGTCCTGCTTCAGGTTAAAGTTTTTGGTCAAGGTAGTTTTTGATGAAGTTGAAGTCCAATCAACTTGAAACTTATTACACATGTTCCCCATGATATGATCTTTCTAATTTTAATGCCAAATTATAGTTTTGACCCCAATTTCATGGTCCACTGAACATAGAAAATAATAGTGCAAAAGTTCAGGTTAAAGTTTTTGGTCAAGGTAGTTTTTGATGAAGTTGAAGTCCAATCAAATTGAAACTTATTACACATGTTCCCCATGATATGATCTTTCTAATTTTAATGCCAAATTATAGTTTTTACCCCAATTTCATGGTCCACTGAACATAGAAAATGATAGTGCAAAGTTCAGGTTAAAGTTTTTTGTCAAGGTAGTTTTTGATGAAGTTAAAGTCACATCAACTTGAAACTTAGTACACATGTTCCCTATGATATAATCTTTCTACTTTTAATTCCACATCAAAGTTTTGACCCCAATTTCACGGTCCACTGAACATGGAAAGTTATAGTGCGAGTGGGGCATCCGTGTACTATGGACACATTCTTGTTAGCATATACATGGTGTAGGTTCATGAATCATTAGAAATATTGTTTACAGTTTACTTGATCATGCAAATTATCTGTTGAAATAATCTGGTGGAGAGTGGTCTCATTGGCAATCATCTTGTTTCTATATATAGAATTTCAATAATAACCAATGTCATCTCAATTAAACCACAATGATCATTGTGGAAAAATAGAATAAGAAAACAAAAGAACACAAAGTGCTTAAGATTATTTAAATGAAATTGTGCCAAACGTTTCAGAGGCTGTTGCTGATACAAAATTGGGGAACTACTAACAAATAAACTGTTGACACAAAATTCAAAAAAGAATCTGATGGACAGCAACATTGCTAATTAATTCAAATACCCGGGAGCATGACCTAGGAGACACAGCCTCCACATGGCTGACAAACTGAGAAGTACTGATAGTACTGCAACTTTGAAAAGCTAATTTAAGTCAGTCAATGAACCATGACCTAGGAGGTAGGATCTGGTAATAGTCATTGAACTAATCTGTATATGTATACTGATAGTAAACAATTTTAAACAAAATAGCATTGATCACAAGCAATTTCTATTAAACTGATTTAAGCAAAGAACATTGAAAATTCAGTCACTGGACCACAGGGGCTTGTTACCATTGCCGGGTTTACTATCCATACGAACCCCTAAAAAAACATGTTTTTTTAGGGGTTCGTATGGATAGTAAACCCGGCAATGGTAACAAGCCCCTGTGACTGGACTATGACCAAGGGGACAACACTAGTCAGCAAACTGAAAGTAATGCAACTTCATGCAAAATATCATTATGCTATGAAGACCATGTCAGATAAGAATTTCCCATCAGACTTTAAGCAGAAAACTAAATAATTGTAGATGCTGACACATAGATGGCTCACCTTAGAAAATGCATACAATTTGTAACTGTTTTATAAGTCCTTTGACCTAGAGTCAATTAACAATAAAGTGGTTAAAAAGATGAAATAATGCCAGGTTTAACATGCAATCTTCTTATTCAAATCTCACTGATTTGGCCATGGAATGTTTATTTCAGTTTTTATAAGAAGAACACACATAACAGGATAGTGAAACCAATATCACAATACAAAACGAAGCTGCTATTTTTTCCAATTTTCATTTAGTGAAAATTCAGAAATTATTGTGTGCACTTATTATTGCGATTTTGTCTTTTTAGACTCAAATGCGATTTAAATTTTTACAATATTCATATAAAATATTTCAAAATGCGAGTTTAAATTATTGCGATTATAACCCTGTTGATTTTTTCGCAATAATTTCTGGATTTACAGTACATGCTTTTATAGGAATAATAAGTAACTGTGTTTTACATGTTTTATTTATCACTAATCACATTTGTATAAGATTCCTTCTTCTCTGACATGAACAAAATTTACAAAGATAATCTCAGCAGTATTTTGGATTGTTTTGACAGTTGTACTTTGTATCATTCAATGTTCAGATTAAAAAGAACCACATAATAACAGTAAGATCTGATGGTATTCTTGAGTTTCAAGATGTGACGATTGTAAGTCTAATAAGTTACAATTTCAACTTATAAGTGATGGCGTTCCTGATTTTTTACACAGTCTAGCTAGCATGGCAGCCATTTGCAATAATGAATTTACTCCTTCAGCAATCCTCATATGTGTATAACCTATTTCCTGAAATGAAAAAGAAATGGTGCTAAAAAAATATTCATATTTATATCTATATATATATATAATTATCTTAACAATATTAATAAGACATTCTGATTTTAAAGTTACAAATATGAAAATTTGTACCAGAAGATCTATCTCTGTATGAAAATGACTAAAACCTCAAATAGAATGAAGATATCTTATCTGATGATTATCTTGTAAAAATTTCATCCTAATCAAATTCTAGCTTTAATGTTGTTTTTTGGTTTTTTTGCCAATTCAATGCATTAGCTTATACAGGGTGCACCGTTCACAACAAAACTGTCTCTTAGCCTTAGGTGGGTCTCATTGGGGTCTAAGCATGACACGGGATTGCCGATTTTTTTGTATTAAAGCGTGACACGTGAAAGTCAAATTATTGTGTCACGAAAACAGGAAATGAGGTCTTGCCTGACCCGGGAAATGACAAAAAAAATGAGAATTGCTTATGTATAAAGTGTAAGCGGGATACCGGAATCTGACAAAACAGTAAGCGGGATCAGGGATCGGAACCCCCTAATGAGACCCCCTCTTAGTACAAACTATTATTGCAAGGGATATTTTCTAGCATTATACGTATGAAATTAGTTATAAGTAAGTGAGGATAACAAGAAATTTTCCACTTGACAGTATTGCAAAGAAAAAGGACAAATATTGTACTGTAATAGGATTATCATTGCCCATGAATTCGAGTGTCTTATAATTTCAAGTAATTCTTAAAGCTTACATGTAAAAGTCAATGTTCTTTTCTGAAGCCTTAGTTTTGTTTAACAATATGAAATAAATTAAACAAAGGTTATTTAATCATCAATAGAGTGTTTAGAAGTTGTTATCAGATTAAGGTGTTAGTTATGCAATAAAGCTGTAATATTTGGCTTGTTCCCTTTTGTCCTTTTATCCTTAACAAGATTACTGTATGGACAACTGGTGTTATTTTAAAAATTTGACAGTGCAATTGAAATTATTTATGGTTAACTAGGTAAACATGCAGTAGAATAATCTGGTATTATTTATTCAATTCATTTAAGCTGCATATGTAATCTCATGTAACTAGTTTCATAAAAATATACCTACCAAGCATATGTGAAAAAATAAACTCTACAACTAAAGTAAAATTTGATTCACATAATTTGGACAGTATATGGTATAATCTGAACAAGTTGTTACATAAAATAACAGGCAAACTGTTATTTTGAGAATTTTGACAACAGTTACCTCCTCCTGTCTTGAATTGTGTTGAAATAAGACATGTCCGTTTATGTTCAAAGAAACGATGTCTGTAATTACACCTTTCAGTTATCACAGTTATTTTCATCTGTTGAAACATTAATAGGGTCAGATACTTTCAAATTTCTGTTAAGATTTCAAGTGTTTTTTTACATGTTTCCCTTTATATTATTGTTAGGGCATGTAGTGATTTAATACCAATTTCTTGTATTTTGATGATAATTTTATCTTGAATAAAGAAAAAATTGTAAAATTTATTTAAAATTTTTGGGGATTATTTTAGCACTTCTTTAATACTAATTATAAACTTTAATTTAAAAAAAAAACATTCAAAGGAGATAACTGTCAAAATTCCCACAATAACAGTATGCCTGTTTTTTCTCTAATAATTTGTTTACTCTTTACCCTTGACTACTGGCCGTTAGCAATTCTAACAAGAGATACTCTGGCATACTGGCATTCTTACATTTATAAATTCTAACTTGAGAAAATTCTGGTATGCTGTGATTTTTACCTTTATAAATTTTAACTTGAGAAAATTCTGGCATGCTGTGGTTCTTACCTTTATAAATTCTAATTTGAGAAATTCTGGCATGCTGTGATTCTTACATTTATAAATTCTAACTTGAGAAAATTCTGGTATGCTGTGATTATTACCTTAATAAATTTTTAAAAACTTGAGAAAATTCTGGCATGCTGTGGTTCTTACCTTTATAAATTCTAACTTGAGAAATTCTGGCATGCTGTGATTCTTACAGACTCTGAACACAATGGTGATGATATCTTCAGGAGAATAGCCAAGTCTCCATAAATGTGCCATTGTTTTGTAAGCTTCATCTATATTACCATTAACACAATGTTGTAACATGTCTTTGATGAGAACAGGATGGGGTTCATCACAAACCTGGAAATAAAGATGTGGTTACAATAAAGCAACAGTAAATTAATTACTGTGGATTGATTTATTTTCGTGGGTATTATTTTTTGTGGATTCCTGAAAACTTGCATATTCATGGATATTTGATTTCTTGGTTTTGACAATCTCTGTATATTTATAAGCCTATTATAAATATGCATTTCGTTGAAATTTGATTTTGTGGTTAACCCATACCCATGAAACCCACGAAAATTGGTATCTAACAAATAATAATGAATCAACAGTACTAGGATTGTTTGAACATTCTTCAGTGTCCAGAAACAGGAGGTATTGCCATTAAACACTTTTATTCAAAATATTGCAGAAATGAACAAATTGATAATTCTCTAGTTTTCTAGAGTTATGTCCCTTGAAATATGAAATTAAGAACTGCATTTAGTTCATTTATATCAGAACTTTTTCTAAAAACTGAAAAGAAACATTTTTATTGTAATTGTCTACACATCCCGATTGATTACAGTGTTTTTATTTTATCCATGAAAATAATGATTAATGACCGTCTTCTAACTGCATAAGAAAGTACACACGATTTAAACAGAAATTATGACATTATAATATGCAGCTTTTTCACAAATGATGGAAACCCCTGAATTAAGGCAGTTAAGTTTTTATAATTTCTGATGTGAAAACATCTAAACAGCCAAAATATTTTTTGATTTAAGCTAATAGAAATGTTTCAGTCGTTCATGATGAGGTGTCCCCATACCATTTCAATCCATAATGTACTCAAATGTTGATAGGACAAGGAAAATATAACAAATTAATAAAATATTATATTTGTTATGATTTGTTTGTACAAGTAACAGTGGTCTTCATTCTGATGTGGCGCTATTAATGAATCTTATTGTCCCAAGACCATTGTCAAGTTGTTTAAAATATTCAAAACTAATTACCAAAATTCCCCTGCATCTTTGTCTGCAAATACTTGCATTCTCAATTACAGCTTTCATAAGCTGAACAGGAAATAACACTTTATTACTGCAGTCTATGGTTGGACTTTTATTCATGCAAATTAAAGAAACTCCCAAGACTTCCTTCAATATATAAATCACTTACCTTGAAAACATTTTCACTATTAACATGACCAAAGCCTTGAAATGTTGATTGTATATTGTTTAATGCCTGTAAAGATATGTAAACATAATAATAATTTCTCTTGTAAAATCATTTTACTCAATATCTAAATTTTGCTGCTCCAAATAAGGTTTTCCCTGTATAAGTTAAGAATGTACTTAGGTGAGGTTTTGAAATTTGTGTCAAATGTTTGGACTCCTTGGTGTTTTCCATACAATACAATGTAAAATATTTTGCCCCATAACACCCTTTCATTTTTTCATATAAAACTTAATAGGTCATGAAATATCATTTACCAAGTTTTTAGAAGATTCTTGATTTTCTTTCTTTTGTCTTGAGACCCAAATAATACCGATGCAAATACAAGGTAAAGTCTGAGTCAGCCTTTTCCTGCCATATTTTAAATCTCATATATCTCGGAAAAAGAAGGTCCTTGACCCATCAATATTTTTAGCTTAAATCTTTATCCTTAATTGATGCTCTACCAACTTATAGTATCAATTTTAATTTCTCAATTTTCACCTAACCTCACCTAAGTATATCCTTAAACCAATGTAACTCAAACATTTTTTGTCAAATGAAGATATATATTTTCTGCAATGTATATTAGCATGTAATTCAGTGCTTCTCATTATTGAAGGTTGTATGGTGACATTAAAAGGCTTTTTTCTTTCTTATTTGAACTAAAATTGATAGATGAATCACACTACATCTGCTTATTGTTATATTGTAATGAAAGAATATCTATATAATTATAAGAATTTCTATGTGATTTAACTGTTGATTGGCTTTACACTGGCGTACTGAAAATACACATGGACAATGTCAATATTAAACAATTTATATGAGGGTCAAAGATTTTAAAGTAGAAAAAAATAATAGACTTTTAAGCATCTTGACCTAAATACACATGAAAAACCTTTTAACTTATAAGCAAGAAAATCTGTCTTTTTTAAATTTCTGTAACCTTGTGTGGCTTGTACATGTTGTAAATGTAAATATAAGAAGATGTGGTATGATTGCCTTAATGAGACAACTCTCCACAAGAACTCTTTTCAGGAAAATTTTACTGGTCCAACTATTTTTTTACTGACTCACAAGATAGGACTTGTTGCACATGATTAACTTTTAAGACTTTATATATTTGAGAATATGGGACAAAAAATGTTACTCTGTAAAAACTAAGTGGAATACAATACTAAATTCATTGGTACATTTACAAAACAAAAAAGATAAATTTGTTTGGTACTTCATCACAATCCAGCAGTTAAAGTCATAAGAAACGAGTGACCAGTGAAAAATAATGTTCTTCCAATTCTTGAACCAATGCATACAAACATCATAAACTTAGTCTTCTGTGCTCGAATTTATCATTTTTTTAATGTAAATTTCGTATAATTGTCAATTTTTTTTTCAATCGGTCAGTGTTGCTGTGAAAATATGGCAGGTAATTAAAGTTTGTGTTTTGAAGCCGAAGTTTAACGATTATCACCTGTTTGTCAACAATTGACGAAAAATAAACAAAAAAGCATGGAAATGGAGCACGTGTTTAACATGTAAATTCAGATAAAAGTTTATTTTAAGGACATCCATGCGTATTGTGGTCACCGGATTTTTACGAGATGGGTCACACTGAGGTCACCTTGCATACGGAAAATATGTCGGGGGAATTGCTTGCTGGAAGGAAGCTATTCAAATACAGTAAACTTCTTCTAAATATGAATAGTTAAAGAATTTTCTTCAGAAAAAAGTATAGGTACATAAGTTTTATAGTGAAAACTGTCCATTGAGTTATTAAAATCATATGCATTATTTTTTTTTGATTTGAGGTTTCTTATGACTTTAATACAACACATTATATTTTAAGAAGAAATCCTCACCTGTCTCATATCACCTTGAGCTGTAAACACAATGGCCTCCAATCCATCGTCAGTATAGCTGACTTTTTCTTCTTCACAAACTTCTAATAATCTTTTTAGCACCTGTTGATCTGTTAGTTTGGAATATCTGAGTACTGCACATCTTGACTGAATTGGTTCTGCAATTGTTAGCAATGTAAAATAACCATGAGAATTTAACAAACAGCTGGAAAGCTGAGGTTAATGAGTCTTTTATAACAGAAGCTTTCTTGCATTCTCTTATAACTTTCTCTAATTACTTAAAAACTTTTATCATTTGTGGGGCATCTATTTTTGTCCCCAGATTTGTTCCCTCATCATCACAAATTTCCAAATACAGATAGTAATAACCTTATACAAAAAGCTGTTAAATACCTGAAGTTGCAAGTAATATTTTCTTGTATAATTAAATTTGTCGGACTTTAAATTAATCTTAAAATTCTTGAATTATCTCCCCTTATGCTTCTACAAAAAACATTTGCCTTCAAAACATGCTGATTTTTTTTTCTTTCTGGTCTGCCAACTTCCTTTTTATAAAGGAGTAGGTCCAGTAAGACCCCTTTTTGGCCCCAAAATATAGCAGTTTTACAAAATTGTTAAAATGTAAACTGTTAGTTCTTTATTGAACAGTAGAATGTTTCCGCTTCATAAATTTGGGCTGTTTTTGACAATGCAATGCACATATATCGGGTACTAGCACCATTAAGTCATGCTAAGTTACTGAAATCTTCACAATTCTAGCATTTTAGTTAAATTTAGACGGTTTTCGCGTAAAACAAAAGTGGCCGCATTCGTGTTCATCCTTAATATTGAAATGTAAGTTGTATTTCATGATAATACATAACATATATAAAGGTTGAGGATGAACACGGATGGGGCCACTTTCATTTTTGACAAAAAACATCTGAAAAGTGACATTTTTTGGCATATTTGGTAGATTTTTCATATTTGAGCCGGAATAGGATCGTTTTTGATGACTAAATCCGTTAAAATCTTTCACATAAACTAATTGATTTAAATGAATTAGACACTTAAGTGTTCAAAAAGTGCAAAGTGGTAAAAATCTTTTGTCAAATGAACCTAACATTTGAGGCCAAAATGGGTCCTTACCGGACCTACTCCTTTAAGAGTACAAACCTTTACCTCAAGAACTTAAAGAAATATTGTGTGCAAAGGTGGTAAGTAACTACAAAGCCATACAAATTTCTGTGGAGTCATGTAAATAGGCAGAATTTAACAAAATTATTTCCAGTGCCCATGAAACTATACTTATAAATAGAAAGGATTCCTTTAAAAGAAATACAACAAAACACTCTATTAGAGCAATGTAATCATGAGAAATTCAAGAATGGAAACAAATTTCTTTCCAACTTGTAAAAGTTAAAGAAACCTTAATGACTATGGGAGATTGCTCTGCATCCAAAATTTATTACCTGGACATTCTTATCACTGTTAATAATTTAACATAATAAAACTACTTTCTTCTGGAATTAACTTTAAAATAAATTAAGTTTATACATATTTATAAAATGAGATTGATATGGTATACATATTACCTATTATTTTATCTGAAGCATTACAAGCTAAGGCAAATCTGGTTGTTTTTGAGTAAATTTCCATTGTTCTTCTTAAAGCTTGCTGGGCACCATCTGTCATACTGAAAACATATAATAACATATATATGCTTTTCTCAGGTCTTATTTGATTCAATAAAACAAGAAAATCATGTGGCAATTATCTTCAAGCTAAAATGCCATCAATCTAGTCCATCTTGTTTATCATATTATAACTGTTTGGGCAAAACAATGTGGAGACAGAATATATCAGTTCAAATGAGCCATTTGAAGATAGTTGTTTCAATGTTTATCAACATTGTAAAACTACATAGTACATGTGGAGCATACCAAAGCAGTTAATGTAAATAATAGTCATTTTTTTTTATTATCAATGACTTCAGATTTCCAACTCTTTCAACTTTTTTCATGAGTAATCAACATTTTATTTGATATTTTGTATAAGTGTCCTATAACAGTAAAAGGAAGGTTTAATGAGCACACAATCATTTCAATGTTGTAAAAGAAGAGTTCATACCACATAAAACAAGATGAGTTTGAATTAAACCTAAAGTTATTACAATTATTTTTCTCTGTTAGGTAAATTTTCAGTTTCTGTGCAAAGTCTTACCTATCTGCCTCATCCAGAATGACTATTTTGTGGCGACCTTTAGGCAAGGTTACTTTCTGTTGGGCAAACATTTTTATTTTGTTTCTCACCACATCAATTCCTCTGTAAAATAAGAAATATAAGTATACATAAAAATTTAATAGAAAAATATATATAGAAGATTCAATCCAACAATATGGTTCATATGTTACAATTCTGCACCAAAATATTGTTCAATTATTATTCCTTATATTCCAACATTTCTGTTTTCAAACAAAGTTTTGCAAGAACTTGTAAGTCTGAATAAAATTTTGATAGTCTTGGGCATCAGATAAGTACAAAAATGTAGCAAAATGTGCAGACTATTACTGTGAATTCATTATTATTGTTGGGATACGTCGTTCATGGATTTTGTAGGAAAAGGTTAACCACAAACTTAAAGATCCAGATCAATGATACAACATGTACAACTAAATGTTCTATTGTAGCCCTAAAAAATTCTTAGGTTACTTTCTTGTAGGGTTTCTGCTGGCGGTTGCCATTTTAGCAATTTGTGAAAAATAATAATTAGGGCGATTAAAATTTGTCATTTGCGAAAGAATTTGGCGAAAAAAATATTAAAGTGGCAAAAAATATATTGTTTTGGCGAAAGAGGTGGCGAAAAAAATACTTGACCCAGGAAACCATGCTTTCCTGTCAACTTTTAACATTAAATGACACCTACTCAATTATCAATGATTATGCACCTGTCTTTATTTGTACATTTTTGTACTGTAGATGTTGAATCCGTATCTAACTAAAGAACTCTGGTTGATGATTCTCAACAAAATCAAAGCTTTCTCTTTCAGTGTGTTTTTTGCTGTGCATGTACATTTTTGTGTCATGGATTATTTCAATACCCTATACCTCTTGTTTTTGTATTATACATCATTCAATCAAGTGAAGTAAAGGATTGAGAAATGGAGTGTCTTTTCAAAGTTTATTACTTTTCTCAGTTAGACAGGTTAACTCTTTGAAACACTTCCTTGGACACTAAAGGCAATCATTTGCTCTTTCTTTTCTTCATAAACATTACCTTTCATTAGATGCATTTAGTTCAAGTACTGCATCTCTGAATGAGGTTCCCAACAGGGCTCTGGCTAAACACAGAATACTTGTTGTTTTTCCAGTTCCAGGAGGACCCTGCAAATAGAAATATACTGACAATGTTAAGAATTGTACTGAATAAATTGAATTTCAAAAACATGTCATATCAAATTATTTAAAAACTTTGTTTTAAACAAGTTTAAAATCAACATGTTAAAATCTGTTTTTGAAATTTTTATATCATGAGCAATTTTACAGTTTACTGTTTGTCAAGGTGCCACTGTATGTAGGTTCATGGTCATGGTCCCACTGTACATTGTATGTGGGTTCATGGTCACAAGCGGCATGTTAATGGTTGTGTAAAAACAGATGTTCATCTTTGGTAGGAACATGTATGTGTTTTTAGATACATGACTCACTGATACTACCTTAACTGGTGTGTAAGCCCTCATACAGTCAGTCAGGGGTACTACTTGTACAAGTGTATTTTATTTACTTGAAGAAGTGAAAAAAAATATGCACATATAAGTGAATAAATAATGTTTGAATAATCTCCCCTTAATTTTCTGAAAAATTTACTTGTACAAGTAAATTTTTCTTACAATCCCACAAAAATCCTCAAGTTTTGAGATGTAAAATCATGCCTTTAATGATTTTTCCCAGGTTTGCTCAAATTTTTTCATTAAAGTTCAATGTTTCATCTCATTAATTCATCAAAGAAACTGATTGAGCAAAGATCTTGTATATTTGCACAAGGCAATCAAAAATTGCTCCTTTGGGGCTTGTAAATGAGCAGTGTTTAGAAGATAACCATCTTCGCTAGCCAAGGGTTACGATCCACTCCCGCTCTCTTCACCCTTGGCGGATTGAGCCAACATTTGTGATAACAATGTTGCGCCATCTATCGGAAGATAAAAATCACGCCAATTCCGAAAACATTAGTCTTGACCAATGGTAGCACTTGAACTCTTCAATTTGGAGGTAAAAGCACAGTTGCGTCTAGATTCTACACACTTGGTAAAGCCGGAAATGAAAGCAGACGTCAACATTCATGCATTTGTGCATGAAACTTACACAGGAACTTCTATTTGTTGATTAAAAACATTCAAGTTTTCACTTAATATAGTCGTATTTTTAGGGATGTAAAGGCTTGTTGCACAAAAAACACGTGGCAATTGTTTACAAACACTTTCTACATTTACACGTGATCATGTTATAGGCGCATTTTGATTGGATGCAGTGTGTTTTGACTGCAACCAATAACAATCCTTACCTTGTGTCTCCGAAATTTTAACTCTATACGCCAAGGGTGAAGAGAGCAGGAGTAGATCGTAACCCTTGGCTAGCGAAGATGGAAGATAACAGACAAATGGGACTTTCATTGTCCATGAAATTACACTTGAATGATTAGTAAAGACATCTGCAAAGGGTACACAATTTAAAATTCTATTAGAGCAAAGAAATCTTCAGAATTCAAGAAAAGAAGAAAGGATGATTTTTTTACCTATACAAGTAAAAAAATCTGAATGCAGAAGGGACATAACTCAGCCAATTTTTTTTTTTACCTATACAAGTAAATAAAATTCACTTGTATAAGTATCCTACAAATTTACTTATATGTGTATATTTTTTTTTACTTCTTCAAGTAAATAAAATACACTTGTACAAGTAGTACCCCTGACTGACAGTCTGATAATAACCAAATGTTTTTTTTCATATTCAGCATCCAATATATTTTTATTTATCACTTAGAAATCATAAAACTAATTACCGCTATTATTATGTTTGGCACATTTCCCTCTCTAGCAAAAACTTCTAGTCGGCTAATTGTTTCATCATTACCAACAATGCTGTGTAATTTGACTGGTCTGTATTTTTCAACCCTGTAAATTAAATAAAATTGGCCTAATTGTATAAAAGAAATAGCTTGATAGGTATTTTAGTAAAATGAGTCATACATGTAATTCATGTACATAATGTATATATTTGTAAAGAACAAATTTTAAGTTGATTTTTTTACTTCAGGCCTAATAAAAATAAATATTTGTAATTCTGCAAACCATTTTTAACTTATATTGTTCATTTACTTAAACCTATTTAAAAATGTGCTTCTCTTCCATCTTTGGGCCAGGTGAGCAAAAAAAATGATTGATTTGACCAATCACATTATTTTTTTGTAATGACAGCAACATTTATACCAATTTAACCTAACTGTAGCCTAACTGTAGCCGAAAATGGCTGTTTGTCACCACTGTCCTGATGGTAAAGAGAATTGCTACCCATGACAGACCCTGATGTCATTTAATCACTTCCACCTGGGATGTATTTGATACTTGTTCCTGTTGAATTGTTATATTCAAAAGTAGAATGATGCAAAGAAGAATATTTTCGGTGTTCTTGTATCTAATCCTCTGGTTAGCAGCCTTTTTTTTTGAGTCTTCAAGCCAGAAGCTCATTTTTTTTTTAAATTTTAGTTGGATTATGTTGGCTTTCAGAGAAGAATTTTACAAGCCTAACAGAAATTTTGCTAGCCAATGCTGTCATACTCTTGGTTAAGCTTGAAGACTTGGTTTTCATAGGGGAATACAGATCATCTCCAGGTACATTTTTTGTACATGTTTGCAAAGATCTCAATAATACAATTAGTCCAAGATTACTCTGACGCCCAACAGCTGTTTTGCCAGACAAGCTGGGGCCTTGGGATGTCAGAGCTCGTCCAATATCAAAAAGTGGATATTTGCCCACCCAAAATAGATGCGCTGCTTCGTCGCTACTGCTGCCGATTGACAGCCTTTCAATTATATAAATCAGGCATCAATCTGTTCATTTTTCATTTATCTCAGTTATCATGTTTATGTATGTTACACCTATTATTTTCTCATTCATTTTGGGTGGGCAAATATCCAATTTTGATATGGGACGAGCTCTGACGTCCAACGGTCCCAGCTTGTCTGGCAAAACAGTAGTCCAAATAATTATGACATCTTGAAAGGCTATTATAATTTTTTTCTTTGACGCCTTACATCGA
Source organism: Mytilus trossulus (assembly GCF_036588685.1). Taxonomy (NCBI): domain Eukaryota; kingdom Metazoa; phylum Mollusca; class Bivalvia; order Mytilida; family Mytilidae; genus Mytilus; species Mytilus trossulus. Next base: position 28,908,584 of record NC_086380.1, read on the forward strand.
AGTAAGGCGTCAAAGAAAAAAATTATAATAGCCTTTCAAGACGTCATAATTATTTGGACTAGCAAAACAGCCGTTAGACGTCAGAGTAATCTCGGACTATAATACAATATGCATTCAATATTATGTGTAATATTTCATAATTTTCTGTCTTACCAAGGCATTTCATATGTAGTTTTTGGAGTACGCTTCTGGGGAACTGCCTCTTCTGTCTCCATTTCTTGTGTTTCTGCCATGACTTATGCTTTTAAATGATACTGCACAAATCTGTTAGATCAATAACAATAAATTGTGGCCATAAATTGTGTGTTATAAAATTTGCCGCGAATTCTACCGGAAATTATCAAATTCTTGTAGTGTCAAACAAAGACGGTCATCGATAGTTTCCGGATTTAGTAATTTCTTCTTCTTCTTCATGGACATCGTTCATCCAGAGACATATATAATACATATAATTATATGTCTCTGGTTCATCTATTTCACGATTTATACACATATATATATATATCCATAATGGCTTTGATGCCAATCTGTAATCTGTAATATATATTCTGCCAATGTAGGCACACCTCTTCCGAGTATTGTTTTTTCACATCATGAATAAAAATATCTTCCACCAATATCACTATACACTATATACATTGTACATCATATTCTTGACGATAAAATTGGGCTTAATGTCAATATCATCAAATCATTAAATATTTTAAAATCTAAAATATTTATCTAAAGATATCACTGTTTAAGAGTATACAACCAATTGACACTTAGGATTCATAAAATGAAACATAAGTTCTTTCATTAATAGGGTTCATTCATATCAGTAAAAAAAATACTTTCTAAAAAAAGAAACCAGAGACATATATATACATATGTGTATAGTATGTCTCTGAAAAACCCGACTGGTCAAGTTATTGCTATAAAATGATCCGTGCGAGACATCAGGGACTTTCTATACCAGAAAGTCCCTGGAGACATATATAATACAATTGTATTTATACATGTTTAATATATGTCTTATTTATAATTAAAGTAAATAAATTACTTGGAAGAATATCTTAATAGAGGGGGGGGGGCAAGGGGTTTAACTGTTATGCTGTTACTGGACATTTTAATTCTTTGTTATCTGTTATTCTGAAAATATATTTACTGTTAGCTGTTATTGTCTTATTCTTTGTTAGCTGTTATTGGACTATTATCTATTTTGTTATCTGTTATTGCAAGGAATTATATATTTAAATATACAATTCCTTGGTTATTGTGAGAATCTATTTGCTGTTAACTGTTATTGAAAATTGGAATGTTAGCATTTTGACAGCCAATCTTCCGAAGAAATTGAAGATAATTGAAAATTGTGATTTGAATTGATAATAGTCTCATTGGCACGCTTACCATATATGCACATCTTCTTACAATGTATATATCTATTGGGGTCTTTCGGCTGGTAATATATAGGTTTGCCCTGTATTTGCAGAAGAATTTCAGTAACATACATCACATAAACATATCAAAATCAATTGGACCAAGGACCATTCCAGTATATATTATTATTATCCTTTGTAATAAATTCCGTTGTTTGTGAACATATAGCATTGTGTACAAATTATTATTCATTTATTACTTGTACAATAACTTATAGTATGGATTTTGTTATAAAAAAGCATTGGTACACCCTATAGATTTTTTTTATTCAATGACCACATAATAATCTTTATGTTGTACTATTCCACCACTGTATACGTAGGATTGGACACATACTGTGTTGACGCAGTCACATTCTGTATGTGTCTATTTCCAAGTCAGGAGCCTGGATTCAGTGGTTGTAGTTTGTTACTGTGTTAATAAGTTTCTTGTTCACTATTTTGTGGATAAATTAGGCAGTAAGTTGTCTCATTTGAATTGTTTTACATAACTAAGTGGTAGGGGTTCGAATTATGGCGTTTGGAATTATGCAACATCTTTTTGGTTTAGCATTTATATTACAAGTGCTACTCTCTTTCTTTTCATTTACATGATTTACATGAAAGAGAAACCTAACCACCATATTTTTAAAAGCTTTTTAACTGCTTCTCAGAAACCGTTGATGCAAATAAAGATGTGTTTTCAGTTTAATGTTTCGACAAATTCCCTTTTAAAAATCCTACAGCTTCTCCAATGATGTACCCAAATTTCCCATATTCTTTTATTTCACATAAGATGCATGATTGGTGTTTCACTTGGTGTCATCCAAATTTCCACTAGGTCTAATTTCTATTATACTATCAGAATTTTCACTTGAGTCAATTTCTATTATCAGAATAACCCTAACTCAGTAACTGGCAATCGTGTGTCAGTTATACATGTCCTGTCTCCACTAATCTGGGTATTTTTGTATTTTATAAGTAAGTTTTATCATGAGGTCATTAAATAAAAAAAAATATATTGTGTGCATCAATGTTTTTTTTATTACTTGTAAAGTATATATATTGCTTTTCAGAACTTGAAATAAACAATATAAAAAACAAATTGATAATAAAGTGTCACTGGCTTCACTACTTTCAAAAATTAATTAAAAAAACCTAAATCATCCAAAATTGATCCCTCAAATGCACTAGATTAAACATATCCCTATATCTTAAACAGAAACTAGTAATTTCGTTCAGAAATATTCAACATTCATACTAAACTTATTGTACTAGTTACGGAAAAAATCAACCAAGGCAGAACTGCCTCAACGTCCGAAACGTCTTGTTTACACAAAATACAATTTTCTAGGTCCATACCACAAATTATATACTAAGATCTACGAGTGATCTACTGGATTGGTCCTGGACATTTATTTTCATATTTCATTTACTGTTATCTGTTATTGTTCCTTTTCAATTCCTTGTTATCTGTTTGTCACCAAATCTTCATATATGACTAGAGGATTAACCGATGATGATTAGATACAGAGTAGAAATTGCTAATTATATCCCATGAAAGATTACATTTCGCTATACTCTATATTACATATTGTCTCTGATATGATCTCCATTCCTTTACATTTTTTTCTGTACATTTAAATCATTTCGTTGTCATGTTTAATTGTTCATACTAAAGCGAACTTCGATTAGTCGTTACACTAGTCATTGTTTGGGCCCTTATTACGGGGCGCCGAATGGGACTCTTGTGGTTTTGTACTCAAAATTCAATTTTGTACGGACAAAAGTGACTTTTGTTCAACAAAAATTAGTTCAGTTTAACAAAATTTGTATCATACTACAAATTTAAAATTTTGTCATACAAAATTATCTATCAGCGGACAAAAGTCACTTTTGTCATGACAAAATTCATTTTTGTTACACAGACTTGACTTTTGTTACCTAATTTAAAAATTGGGCGACAAAAGTCAACTTTGTATTCAAATTAGTTAAGTTTGGTTTCTGTGAACTAATTTGCATACAAAATCGACTTTTGTTACACAAAATTGACTTTTGTGAGACAAAATTGACAAAATTGACTTTAGTCTCAACAAAATTGATTTTTGTGAGACAAAATTGACAAAATTAACTTTTGTCTCAACAAAATTGACTTTTGTCTCAACAAAATTGACTTTTGTCTCAACAAAATTGACAAAATTGACTTTTGTCTCAACAAAATTAACAAAATTGACTTTTGTCTCAACAAAATTGACAAAATTGACTTTTGTCTCAACAAAATTGACAAAATTGAATTTCGTCTGAACAAAATTGATTTTTGTCTCACGAAAGTCAATTTTGTCTCACGAAAGTCAATTGTGTCTCTTAAAATTCAATTTTGTTGTTACAAAATTTAATTTTGTTGTTACAAAATTGAATTTTGTTGTTACAAAATTCACTTTTGTCTCAACAAAATTGACTTTTGTCTCAACAAAATTGACAAAATTGACTTTTGTCTCAACAAAATTCACTTTTGTCTCAACAAAATTCACTTTTGTCTCAACAAAATTCACTTTTGTCTCAACAAAATTGACAAAATTCACTTTTGTCTCAACAAAATTGACTTTTGTCTCAACAAAATTGACAAAATTGATTTTTGTCTCAACAAAATTGACAAAATTGACTTTTGTCTCAACAAAATTAACAAAATTGATTTTTGTCTCAACAAAATTGACAAAATCGAATTTTGTCTCACAAAAGTCAATTTTGTCTCACAAAAGTCAATTTTGTCTCACAAAAGTCAATTTTGTCTCACAAAAGGTAATTTTGTCTCACAAAAGTCAATTTTGTCTGTCTGACAAAATTGAATCTTACCTCACACAATTGACTTTTGTGATTTAATTTCCATATCAGGTAACAAAAGTCAATTTTGTATGCAAATATGTTTATATTTACATACCTTTTAGACAAAATTGACGTTTGTCATAACAAATATGAATTTTGTCTACAAAACTGAATTTTGTCATGACAAAAATGAATTTTGTCTACACAAATGAATTTTGTCATCACAAAATTGAAGTTCTCACAAAACAAGTCTGTAGCACATAGTTTTGTAAGACAAAAATGATTTTGTTATGACACAATTGAATTTTGTACAAAACCACAAGAGTCCCATTCGGCGCCCCGTACTTATTACATTGTTATAGCGTACTTTTTGGTGTGAGGCAACTTCGGAATCCGTGTTCAAGGCCGAGTACTTTGCTGGGTCTATAGTTGATAAAACTTTTTATACATATTGCCGACGTGAAATTGGCACTCATTCCACATCTTCTTCTTTTTATATTAAGTTAACGAATCTATCTAAATGATAAACTATGTTAGTATTGGAACGATGGCTTCCGTTGAAATTGAATTTGTGAGAAGGCTAGAATTTGAGCGGACTAGTGTAACACTATGCAGTGATCGAAAGTATTGAAATTATTAAATATAATTTCTAAAGTTTATAAATGTATGTATTATTGTTAAACTACAAACGTGACTTTCTATTTGTAAATGTTTTAGCTTAAGGGATATTCAAGTTTATGACAATTGCTTTTTCATTCAGCAACGCGTGGTCATCGTATTTAATTAGACTTTAATAGTTTGGCTTTAATTAACCCAACGTTAAGTATATGAGGCCAAAAGTAATGGTCACTTTTTAGAATCATTTTATTTGTGGCTTTGGGCTTTTTAAAAGTAAGTACCTGTCAAAGGTAGAAACAAACAACATTCTTTCTAAATTCAAGTCACGTTTAAGTCACGTTTGTAGATGTATAAAAGAACTTTCCCTAACAAGACAGTTCAGATTGTAACTAGGCACTGAATAAAAATTAGTTCCTCTTTAGCCATTGGATTTATAGTGCCACACTAGCTTACTTGTCATATTTGCCGAAAATCTGCATTTTAATAGTGGAAAAGCCCGGTCTACCTGTCATATTAATATTTAGTTTTAGGTAAAACCGGAATGTACAGATGTGAAACTATAGGTTCGTTAAACAGCGGTTTGGTGATTGTTTTAAAACATATCTATTTAGAGATGCGCGAATTTTAACGATTCTAATGATCTAGTACTAGTATTAGAAATAGATAACAATCAATCAGACTAAACAGAAAGAATACAATTATATCCCTATATGTATAGTACACAATACGTTGGATTAATTAAACCTATAATAACTAGCCAAAAAGAACCAACAAAATTATATTTTGATCGACTACTGTCAGTGAATAAAGGTTAAATAAATCTGCAGTCTTAATTTGGAAATCTGCAAATTGCAGATTGATTAGAATTTCACCTCTGTTTTATTTTTGGCATTATTGGTCTACATTTTTGAAAATGTATCTGATATACCTGTATTCAATTTCATAATTCATAAAATATATTAAATTTTATTTATATTTGATCTAGTGTTTCATTATGAATATAAGATCAATGGACACAAAAGCCAATGATGTCATCTATTTTGTATCAATTTCTGTCCAGTTCTGCCAACTTCCCTGATCAAATACAAGATATGTCAGTTGGGGGTTTGCATATTATTAAATCTTTACTTATTAGATATTGAAATACGATCCCTGTTAATTTAGAAATACTAATTTGCACCGTTCAACTTTTTACAATGTTAATAGTTCAAAAACCTATAAATTAAGAACTGTCGATTCAAAACAAAGATTCGTTAATAGTAAGAGGAAAGAACGTATATATATTATATACAATGTCAGTAAAATTCAAACGCAAGGTAAATTTCGTTCAAATCCATTTAGCGAGAAAAATACTCTTCGTTTTTCTGTACACAATAATATAAAAAATGTAATGAGATGCGTAATTTGAAAAAAGTCCAATACACTCGAAAGGCAGGACAATTATTGTACATGCTGCACTCAATTAAATCATATCAATTTACTTAAATTTATTTCTTCTAATTATGCAAAATCAATGAAAAAGGTGTCTTTTCAAATTCGCATGGTTCGACTGAAAAATCTACGGTAGAAACCAGCTATAGAGGAAACATCGTTTTCGTCATTGGATGCGACAGTGTAGATTTTTTAATACGTAGCAAAATCTATAAGATGTGAATGTAGTCATTTTACATCTCTTTCAGCTCGGTGCAGTTTGCCTATTGTTGGCATTGATTATACAGAATGAAGGGACTACAATTCCTTCTACAGGTACATGTTATTACAAAAGTTAGCGATAATTTTGTTATTTTGTTATGGCTGCTGATACCAACTTTTATCAACTGGCTGAGGTTCTTGGTTATAATGTGTTCTGCATGATAATAGGCCATACCACACATTTCAACCGTTTTCAAAATATTTTCAACTTTTCCAAAAAAGTAAAGAAAATTTAAACAATTAAATCAAAGACTTTTAATTCGATTGTACAAGATAGCATAAAGCTCGACTTACGACTATAATATGATTTGGAACATTGGGTTGATAAAAACCACCATTAGAGATAAATACAGATGGACATTTGATTAATATGAAAATTTTACACTAAGTGACAGACTAGCACCGTGAGTCGGCTTTAAATATGGTATCACTTGGCAGGAACACATGTATCCTTACCTGGACACATTATGTTAATTTTAATGCCTTGCTCCAAACCGACCAGTGTTTTTTTTATGAAGTTTTAGTTCTTTCTTTCGCCAAAAAAAAAATTATGCTGTTTTTGGTTCGCTTCTTCAATATTTGGTGCTCACTGTAATATTTGGCTATTGCACGCCACAAAGAGGGTCACCGGGACAAAGATTAATTTCGCAATAGTAATAATAATAACAGCGAGGTTGCTGATAATAAGATATCACATATTAAATGCTTTATTCGAAAGACAACTAAAGGTTTTTGACAATCGTGAATTTATGTCATACAGACCAATTCTTGTAAAATCGAAAACAATGTACATTTTTCGACAAGTGACAATACAATTTGAGATAAACTAAAGATACTATTCATCTCTTTTTGTTTTAAGTATCATTGGAAAAAGAGAAAGCTGTGTCATTTTTAAATTCAAATTCTAAAGAAACGAAACAGTCCGTACAGGAAATGTGTGATGACGACTACTCATTTTGTTGGAATAATCAAGGAACATGTCTGGTAAGTGTTGATACATTTTTCTGCCATGTATTTATATACATATAACCATGACATATTATTACTGGATGAGCATGTATACTCAACGATTCCTTTTCATTCAACTGGCCAGTTCATCTTTGGGAGAATTATATTTTTGAATATATCTTGATAAATAGAATTATATGTCCGTCAAAACAAAAGTGTGTTCGTTTAGAAACGAGTGTATACATGAAAGGAGAAAAAGCTAAGACCGAGAAACGCCGTTTGGTAATTTACTTTTTTTAGTGGTCTTTTTCAGTATGAAGATGCTTTTGAGTACAGATGTGATAAATGCTCGATCTTCCAGTCGTGTTATGCAGACTACTCAACTGGAAATTTTCATGGCAACACCAACAATTGCAACGATTGGGCACCAAGTTTCTGCCACAGTAAGTAGATATATATATAAAATGGGAGAAAACAAGGAAAGATGCTCTCAAATCATGTATGTTTACAAACTAGTCTAAGACATAACTGAGGAAATTTCACAAATAAACAAAATCACGTTCTTCAGTTAGATCTTTGATATATACCGGTAATCAAACATTTAAATTCGTATGAATGATATACTGTGTGATCCTAAAGAGTGTTAGAAGTTTTGCTATTCAAACTTAGTGTATTGTATTTTACGTAGGAAGTTGAGCCATCTACATGTATCAAATTGTACTTTTAAATAGTCGACCAGTAGTCAGAATATATTATAATGTGCCCATGTAGCGTGGCATACTTTGTCGTTTTAACATGTTTAATAGTTTGAGAAATTCAATTATATTTTGTGAATAAACGAATAAAGAAAAGCAAATACGAATGAGCTTGCTTACTACTGTTGTCCCAAAATTAAATCATTTCAGTTGGATGATACATCAAATTTACATACACAAATATAAAACACATGCCTTTCGAGAGAAAATATCCCAATGTACGATATCTTCCAGGACTGCAAACGGCCTTGGGTTATTTTCTACTCTTTGGTCGGGTTGTCATATCTTTGACAAATTTCTTATTTCCATTCCCAATTTTGATAAATTATCTTTCAGATGTTCCAAGTTTTAAACAGGGGAAAGGATCGTTTGTGATTCTTATGGTCCAGACGTTTATTATACTGCTGCTGATTATCACCATCGTCATTGTATGCGTTAAATGCAGAAAAATAAAACGTCAGAAAATATCAGATATCAATGAAAACGATGCAGACACAAAGGATAATGGTATGGTATACACACATACTGAATGTTCATGTTCAACAGTCAATTACATCTTAGCGAACATTTTCAATGGTTAGCTTGAATCATCATTAGACGGATGTGAAAACTAGATTATCCTAATAATGCCACTCCTTTTTTTTAATTTTAGAAATTGTGAACCTGATTACAATCACCATTGATCACAACTTTATATTTTTTATATCAAATTAATACTTACGCATTCCAGACATATACAATTATAAAAAGACACAACACATACTTATAAATCCTTAATACTACAAGTATGAAATTGAAAGACGTTAATTGTTTGTCAACGCCTTGTGACGTATTTATACAGAAATAAAATATGATATTTAATGCATCCAAAACAAAATCTGAGCCAAAAAGTAGAACTTAAGCATTGTATTTAATTACTTGATGTATATTTTCTTTCAGAACGTCAGGTCATTCTTTTTCAGAATCAACCCGGACGATACCATGTTTCAATGGTATATGCTGCAAGGCATAAAAAAATGACCTGTGTAAGGTCATTATTTTCCTTGGTACATGTAAACATGCAATCTATGGTTTACTTCAAAATGTTATTCGTCTAATAGTTTTTTGTTGCCACTTTAGTGTTGTCGGTAAAAAAGGATACTAAATTTTACAAATCTTTATAAAATTAATAGTTTTTGACGGTATACAAGTCAGATAATGCATATTTTAAGGTTTTTCTTGTCGTAGAACACACCTCCCTCCGGTCGGTCTTTCATTTGATCAATCCTGACACCCCGAGGTGTGTTCTACGACAAGAAAAACCTTAAAATATGCATTATCTATAACATAAACACCCTCGTATTAGCCAATCAAAATATGGTATTTTACCGTGAAGTATAATGATTTGAATTGTTACCGCTGATAGCGTGTGCAGTCAAGGCTTTGTATTATATTCGATAACTAAATATAATCTTGGAATGCCTCTCAGTTATTGTCAGCTAATCAAAAGTACTAATTCTGATCGATTCTTATGAAAAAAGTAAAATCACAAAAAAACTGAACTCCGAGGAAAATTCAAAAACGGGGAGTCCCTAATCCATTACAGAATCAGACTTTAGGATAAAACACATCAAACGAATGTAAAACTGTCATATTCCTGACCTGGTAGAGGCATTTTCAAATGTTCAAAAGTTGGTGGATTGAATCTGGTTTTAAAGCGCTAAACCTCTCACTTTTATGACAGTCGCATCAGATTCCGTCATGAAAGATGCATAATGGGTAATTGTTAAACCATACTATAATTATAATCTATTTTAAACATTTTATTAACAATTGTTGTTTTCGTCACAGACACAAAGTTGTCGAAGGAGACCAAGAGAGGCGAGGGTCAGGTCTACTATGATGCTTCAAACGGTAGGTTTAACTTAAGACGGACACGCAACATTCAACATGTTCAAATATTAGTATATTATACAATAATACTGTGACATACAATCTGCATAATAAATACTAGAAAATAAATGCAAATTTGTTTAATGATTTATAGAGAAATATTTTATGTTGCAAAGTTCTTTAAGAAGGTTGGGTAGGGGAAAACCACGAAAACTGCACACGTCATATCTTTTGGTTTTTGTTATAGATCGCACAGATATAAAACGCCAACCGGAAGCTTGGAAAGAGACTGTCGTAGTTCCGGATGAGGATTACCCCATACCGGCTCACAACATAAAACGAAACCAAGTGGCTCCTGGTAGAACAAAGACATGTTAGTAACAATAAATCAATTTCGATAGGAAATTTACAATTTATTTTGAAAGTAAACTAAATTCGTGTGATTTTTCTTTAATATAGAAGCAAGAAAGAATTTGAAATGACATTTTATTTTTTTAGAATTAAGGACACTTCTTAAATTTTGTGATCCCCAAAACAGCAGAATATCAGTACGTTTAAGGCAAATCTTTTACTAAGGGAATCGCTCTCTCAGTTTAAGTTCAGTGTACAAAATTTATATCTTACTATTGTCAATTTAAAGTTATGTAATTTTCTTCCATTTTAGATAACTACATGGATGATAACTTTGAAGATCAACAGTCGGTACCCCCAGTAAGTACTGAATATAGACAGACTGGTAATAGACGATATGTCAAGACTCCGAGGTATGGTCGGAATGGCGAACAACGGACACATTACCATGATTCTGGGAACGCCATAGAAGTTCACCAAAATGTGCGTGCATCTGACCAACCAATAATGGTCCAGGAAACCCACAACACCGTATCAAATATACCACAACAAAACCAAGTTGCCTACCAACAACGACAACCAGTTCAAACTGTTGTAAGCAACAGTTACAATCAACCACAACAAAATATTCAACAACAAGCAGCACCACTACAAATCGTCCAACAACCAACAATGATTCAGGCACAACCCAATCTACAGCAAAACATGCCACAACAATTTTTGACAACCAATCAACAACCTGCAACAAATTTTCAACAACAACAGAATGTACCACAACTCCAACAACAACCAACGATGATGGCAGTTCAACTCCCACAGATCACAAATCAATATCTACCATCCGTACAACCTCAACCTGTTATTGGAAATGTTACAACCCAACAACAACAACAGGATTATAGCTCAGGATTCGTAGCCAATAACCCTGTTTTACAACCACAAGGAGGCATTCAAAATGGTGTCCAGAACACCGAGTTTCAATAAAATATTGATTGTTGGAAATCTCGCAATGCGCGCGTAACTGACATATTTTGAGAAAATCATAAATGTATATTCATTGAAGACGTAACCACACGTATAAAACGTTTATTAATTCATTTTATTTTTACAACAACGAGTTATGAAACTCAATGTATATAACGTGTATTTTAAAAATCTGTTTTGTGTTTGTGTGTGTGTAGCTATGCACATAATTTCAACATGTTCTTTGTTATAAGTTGGAACAAAGATTCATTCATTGATTGACATGTGTCTATTTATCTGTTTGGTTTCTTAGATGTTGAATTATTTTTTCTGTCATTTGATTGCTATTTTTATAATGTTAATCATAACTTTATATTGAAATTTGCTAAATGTCTTTGAGCTTTTCATTTTGCCATTTGACTACGGACTCTCCGTTTTGAATGTTCCTCGAAGTTCGGTATTTTTACTTTTGATATGTGTATGAACAGTCAACCGATTTTTAAAAGAAGGGAAAGAGTTCCTGGAGAGAACCTTATGTAGGCGAACTGGTTGTTCTAGTCAGTCAAACGTAGGTGTTGATATGCAAGCGAAACAACAGATGAACCAATTAGTGAACTATGCCACGAAGACTTCATCGATTCAAGTCGATTCAATCTAGCCGAAACTCTTATCAACAGTAGTAAGTTTCAATCAAATTGAAGTCTGAGTGCCGAAAAAGAAACACCGGCCTTCCGCAGGGAAATTGACAGGGGGTAATCCTATCGTACAATGAAAATTTAAAATAAATGTATCTGTTATTACATAAATATATTAACTGTTTACCAAGCATTGTTTTCATTTGAAATACGAACAACGCAATTACTCATAGGGCTTTATATGCTGAAGCGGTTTTGTTTGTACTATTGTATTACTTTAGGCAACAATAGTTTATGGATGGTCAGGATTATAACACTATTTAGAATTTTTCGAAGACAAACCAAAGTAATAAATATAAATTATGAACTTAAAAAAAAAACATAGCCGTTTTCATGTGCGATAACTTGAATCAATTCATTATTTTTTTGTGCATATGCAACACTGCCTCAAAATGAGCTCCGCATACATTGAAATTTGGAACAGTATGGCCAGCATAAGCTAACCACAGAAGGTAAACAAAATTAGTAAATTTATAAATGACAAGTAAATAAACTCATCTTATATACCATACTTAAAATTTTATACGTCAGTTGCGTGCCTTTGAAAGACTCAAAGGTGACTAAAAATTAAAATACCAAATAAATTACGAAGTCCAAGGATTTATATAATCTGAACATGCCACATCTGTATAAGACACGGGGGTGGTATAAGATGATTATTAATCATGTTGATAGAAACATTTTTCTGCAATATGACACATATTTGGAATTTTTATATTTATAGAGTCTGTAGGATGCATTTGTGTCAGTTATTTTTAGAGGCAGGTTTTACCGGCCTTTTTTTTGGGACGGAGTCCGTGAAGTATGTAGGCCAATCTTTTTGAGGTATTTTAATGTCAATAACGCATGTAAAATGTTACTTAAAAGAAAGAGTCATCTAAATAAAGAGTTTACCATAGGGATTCAATAAACATATTACGCAGTTTGACTGTTTTTAATTCAAAAAACAAATAAAATTCACACGTACGCGACATAAACGAATCCACGATAGACTGCGATGTGCGAGCCATCTATATGAACTATGGTATTATCGCCCTGATATTCTGTCCGTTACGTTATATGGAAGGAGGTACAGAACGAATACGCGGCTTTCGCACTGAGGACAATGTAAAACGCTGAATTTTAAGTAAAGCTAGCGCTTTTACCTACAGAACGCTGAAATTTAAATATTTGAAAGTCAAGTATGTATAAGAACTGAAACAATTGGGAGGTGTGTGGTCAAAAGGAAAGTTAAATATATCAAAATCCACCTAAGGGCTACTTTGCCCGAGGGAGTTTAAACCTAAGATTTTTTTTTGTAATTTGTATATTTACGAACTATTTTAAATGATTAATTGTTGGTTGCTAATAGCAAATATGTCATGCATGTTCAGGACGATAACAAATTAACAATAAATCAAATACGTATGTTCTGTAAAAGTCCGTTCAGGATGAAAATCGGCAAATTTAACTGCCACTGGCAAATGAGGGTATTTTGAATAGGGACAGAAATGTTGCCTTGCATATAAACAACGAGTTACTGCAGGGTTCTTAACGCGAAGAGAGCTTGGCACTCTTTCTACACGCCTCATTCTGACTAGACTTCGCTGCGTACTTGTACTTTGATCAAAGTTGATTGTCGTGCGATAACTCAAAAATACGGAACTATCACAAAAAAGTCCCGTTTCCTTATTCGATATTTAAAAAAAGACGTGGATTTAGGACCCCTAATGGAGCTACATATTTGATAAATGCATATACGTTTTACAAGCATCAGTCCAAACGTTGTCTAAGGAAGCATCCATTTAACTTCAAGGGGTTGGGGGGGGGGGGGGGGGAGGGGGGAGGGGATGGATGTTGTTTTGTCAGAATTTTTTCTTCTCAAAGAATTTTCTTTTCTTTTTCCATGCTATCAATCGGTCAGTTTTGTTGTGAAAATATGGCAGGTAATTAAACTTCGTGTTTTGTAGCCGAAGTTTAACGATTGTCACCTGTTTGTCAACAATTGACGAAAAATAAACAAAAAAGCATGGAAATTGAGCACATGTTTAACATGTAAATTCAGATAATAGTTTATTCTAAGGACATCCATGCGTATTGTGGTCACCGGATTTTTACGAGATGGGTCACACTGAGGTCACCTTGCATACGCAAAATATGTCGGGGGAATTGCTTGCTGGAAGGAAGCAATTCAAATAAAGTAAACTTCTTCTAAATATGAATAAATTAAAGAATTTTCTTGAAAAAAAGTACATGTACATAAGTTTTATAATGAAAACTATCCATTGAGTTATAAAAAACATATGCATTATTTTTTTTTGATTTGAGGTTTCTTAGGACTTTAAATTAGCATGGAAATTGTTGTTTTTTTGTCAGAATTTTTTCTTCTCAAAGAATTTTCTTTTCTTTTTCCATGCTATCAATTAAATTATTTTGTTCAAAATTTAACAGTAAAAGGTATGGGGAAAATCTTGATTCAGAATTTTTTTCTCCATCAAATTGGTAAAAAAAGCATACCCCCAACCCCACTTGATGTTAAATTGTCGTTCCCTGACTAGGCCCCCATAATTTCAAATTCATTGATCTGTACCGGAAAAATGTACCATTATAGAAACCCCTCGTGAGTATACAAGTCAAAATTCATTTCAAATCACGGTTTCAAAATGCCGACACCTACAATTGGATATATAGGCGCTTAATGTACAGCGGCAACTATTTCATAAATATGCAGGCTGAAAAGAATGTTTATTGTATACATTTAATTTATATGTCTGTCTGTATTTACAAAACCAGAGTTGGATGTTAACGTTTACTTTATTTGACTTTCAGTGGCGAAGCAAGGCCTTTTATAAGTGTAGTACGAACCTCGACGAGGGGTCTGAATGACCCCTGATGCTCACGGCAGATGACCCCCGTGTAGAGGACGAAACCCCTGGAGCCTCACGTGTTATCTTGAAAAGGATACCATTTATGTACGTCATTCAAAATTCATCATTAGAAACATACTTGGTCGGTTGAAAACAAAACTTTTCTACATAAAAGATGATGTCAGCTTCCCCGGCCAGTTGTGAACTTTCCATTTCTATGTAGCAACATTCCAATAGAACCTGCATATTGAACTACTTACATATCTCCTAGTTGATACGATATTTCCGAACTATTTTCCAGCATGATTTCCTTGAGTGTGGTTGCTTCTTACAAGGAATCTATTAAATCAAGAGTTCCAAGTGGTGACGTTGAAAGCCAATGATCCCTTCGAAAATTTCAAGTTGAGATCGCTATCATGAGTTGGTCGACTGTTTCACTGATGACGATTGACATGTTCCATTTTTGTTACCACAATTCCGTTCTCTTTTCCTTGAATTTGACCTACCGAATTAGACTTATCACAAAGTTTTTACTTTACATGAGCAACACGACGAGTGCCACATGTGGAACATGGATTGCTTACCCTTCTGGTGCACCTGCAATCAGCCCTGTTTTAGCGTGTCACCAGCCCAGTAGTCAGCACTTCGGTGTTGACATGAATATCAATTATGTGGTCATTTTTATAAATTTCCTGTTTACAAAACTTTGAATTTTTCGAAAAACTAAGGATTTTCTTAACCCAGGCATAGATTACCTTAGCCGTATTTAGCACAACTTTTTGGAATTTTGGATCCTCAATGCTCTTCAACTTTGTATTTGTTTGGTTTATTACTATTTTGATATGAGCGTCACTGATGAGTCTTATGTAGACGAAACGCGCGTCTGGCGTACTAAATTATAATCCTGGTACCTTTGATAACAATTAGGTGGGATTCGTATTGCCTACTTTTTACTTTTCTATGCTGTCTTTTATGCACTGTTGTTTATCTTTCGTCGTTTTTTTTAATCTTTTGTATATAGATATAAGAAGATGTGGTATGAGTGCAAATGAGACAACTCTCCATCTAAGTCACAATTTATAAAAGTAACCATTATAGGTCAAAGTATGGTCAACACGGAGCCTTGGCTCACACCGCAAAGCAAGCTATAAAGGGCCCCAAAAATGACTAGTATAAAACCATTCAAATTTGAAATGGCATTTTCAGTTGATGAGTTTGGATATACCTTTGGTACCTTTCGCCTCTCTTTTAAAGTATGATTTGGGATTTTTTTTCATGTTGATCTCATTGTATTGACTTGAAATCTAATGGTCTTTTGTTATGGAAAAAAATGTCTCAGTGATATTGTTTGCCTTTATTAAAGTCATAAAAAACGAGTGACCGTTGAAAAATAATGTTCTTCCAATTCTTGAACCAATGCATACAAACATCATAAACTTAGTCTTCTGTGCTCGAATTTATCATTTTTTTCGTGTAAATTTCGTATAATCGTCAATTTTTTTTTCAATCGGTCAGTTTTGTTGTGAAAATATGGCAGGTAATTAAACTTCGTGTTTTGTAGCCGAAGTTTAACGATTGTCACCTGTTTGTCAACAATTGACGAAAAATAAACAAAAAAGCATGGAAATTGAGCACATGTTTAACATGTAAATTCAGATAATAGTTTATTCTAAGGACATCCATGCGTATTGTGGTCACCGGATTTTTACGAGATGGGTCACACTGAGGTCACCTTGCATACGCAAAATATGTCGGGGGAATTGCTTGCTGGAAGGAAGCAATTCAAATAAAGTAAACTTCTTCTAAATATGAATAAATTAAAGAATTTTCTTGAAAAAAAGTACATGTACATAAGTTTTATAATGAAAACTATCCATTGAGTTATAAAAAACATATGCATTATTTTTTTTTGATTTGAGGTTTCTTAGGACTTTAAATTACCGGAGAATAAAGGCTTTCTCTCCTGGAGAAGAATCCCAATTTGAAAAAAAATGTCTTAAAATTATTCCTCAAAAAACAACTTTTTTCCCAAACAGTGCAGTCTCAGTAGAAATTATGGATGAATACAAACTGAAAAACACTAATTTAAACATTTTTCATGCCTAAATTGACTATATGTGCAGATTTCAGGGTCTATTTAGTATCATCACTGGCAATAAGGGGTCTTATTTTAAACGAGGGTTACCTATTGAAAGGGTGTCTGCAAATTGAAGTTCCAGTCAAATTCATGGTTTATCATAAATTTCCATATTTGATAAAAATGACGCATATTTTCCCAATAAAAAAGGGTAGAGGTAGTTTTGAAAAAAGTCAACACCATCACTGTGTCTAAACCAGTTTCTTAGGAGTATGCTCAAACGATGATGTTAGGTAATTCAATCAATCGACCAAACAAAACAAAACATCTTTATATAAAAAACCATGTTCTAGATTTTTTTTTTATTTCATATAATTTTCACAACTTTTCATGGGAAAATTTCGTTAATGGACGCATGAAATCACGAATTTTCGTAGATGGTTAGATGTCACACAAAAATGCAAGCCACACTTATTGTATCCCACCAGACAAAAAATTACTTTAAACAATAGTAATCTGATTTGAATATTCACAGAAGATTCCAAGTTTTACAGGTAATGACGAAATATACAATATCAAGGATTTGTATATTGAAACAGTTCCTTTAATATATTTGGATCAATATATTTTCCCCTAAAAAATTCATGTGCACGCCCTGGCGTTTTGACGTTAACGTAGCTACTACCCTAACTTTATTTGGCCTTTTTTAAGGCAATATATGGTCGTCATGCTATCGATAAAAAATGTAAACAAAACGTTAAAAATTGCATGCGTCCGAAGCGCTTTTCTGGATCGACCTTTATCAGGAACGCTTAAAGCCGAATATATTTAAAGTCCAACAATTTATAAATACCGAAAAACATGAAATAGTTGATAAAAGGTTAAAGATTATCGTTCAACATGTGCATTCAAAGATTTTATCTATCAACATGATTGCAGAAAGTATGAAGTCGTAAAGCAAAACAAAACAAAAATCAAATCAAATTTGATCGAATACACGTGTTTTGAATCATTTTATTGCTTAAAGTTCAGTGGAAAATATATACATACTCAACCCTACCATACTATTTGGTCAGTTTTCACTGTTACTCCTTAATAATGGGAACTGGGAAACCCAAATAGTTCTGAGTTATTTATCTGAAACGCTAAGCTTATGTTAGAGATTTTTTAAAACGTGTATCAACTTGTTTGAAGCAGGTTTAAAAAGGTTTAAAATTATTTTTTACTCAATAAATGCAAAACCTTAAAAACTTCAGGATACTGTTATCACAACTGATGTCCAATTTATTTTAAAAAATCATTTATTTTGCAATTAAAAATGTTTTGATATATTTCTTGCTTTTTTATTCCTAACTAAGAATGATCTTAATCAGAGCCAGTTTTTTTGTTTTAAAATGAATTTTCCGCTTTTGAGAAATATTTATTTTGTTATCCAATTTCCACCGCTTACAACTGTGCCTTTGGTTTTATTTTATACATTTACTTTAAAGTAACGGTAACTGTTCATTTCATTATCATTTCTTTTCGTTTTCGTTCGTTTCGTTCCGCTTTTATTCCGTTTCGCACTTTAAGGTACTCCTCTTTTCGCCAGTTTTCTGTTTTTGATATTTTAATCAAAAATAAAAAAATCAAACTTTAAAGCGAAATAATCAAAACTGCACGGTAAGTTTAGCACTTTTAAGTTTGATCAAATATCTTAACTTAGTCTTTTAAATTTAGAAATGATATTTAGAATTTCAAAATTTAATTATTTAGTGAAAATTTCAAAATTTCAAAAATATTTAAAAACGATTTTTGGAATTTCAAAATATTAATTATTTAGTGAAAATTTCAAAATTTCAAAACTAAAAAAAACCATTGGAATTTTGATAATTTAAAACAATGATAAAAATATTTTTTTTATTATTGATAAGTGTTACACGGACCATAATGGTTTTACTGCAAATGGAAAAATGTTCTTTTAAAAATAGGGTCATTCATGTAAGTGAAAATCAAATACTTTCTGAAAATAAACCCGACTGATTATTGCTCTAGGGGAGGAATAAATTACTGAAGAATATCTTAATTCTATGAAACTGATAAGGATAAGCCTGGACATAATATGTTGACTACATGATTAAGTAAAGTAGAAATTGCAAATTACCGCATGAAAGATTAATCTTTATTATATCTCAGTTATCATTTTCTATATAAAATAAGTACACAATATTTGTATTTATTGTATTAATCATAGATAAACCACTTATATCACTCGGCCACGAAGGCTCACTCAATCAATTGGATCGAATCAAGACTCACCTATAATCAACATCAGTTTCAAAGCAAACAAAGCAAAACAATAGCTTATTTAATAATGCAACTACAAGGAATATATAAAACGTGTATCTTGAATATTATTAAGTATACAACAAAAGTACATAACTATATCTAAAAGTACATGGTAATATATTGATATAAGGTTGTTCGGTTCTTTCATTCCTGAATTTTTGCCAGATACTTTGAATCCTCTGGTTTTATTCATGTAGTGCCATTAACAAATTGTCCACGCAACCCTTACTTTTCTTTTTATAATTTTATTACTAGTACATATAGTTTAATATGGTTATTATCTCGAAAACAAGCACATGGACCCTTCATATTTTTCTGTTATTTGTTAGAACTTTACTTTATTTATATACTATCAATTTATAACAGTCTTTTAAAAAGCTTGTTATTTTGAAACAGAGCAGCGAACATCCATAAATGGACAGATTTATCCGAACAAACCTAGAATGTAACAAACTCCATCGTAAATAAGTTTACACACACGCCTAAACATTGAGGTTTTCCCTTTGATAAAACGATTGTCGGTATTAGCAATCTCGTTAATAATGTTGTCCGCTTTAGTCGGGTTGAACAGGCAGTTTTTCACTGTGTTTCCATTTTGATCTGTAAAATCTGCAAAAAGTGTAGATGAGGTGGTTTGTAAAAAATTCTGTATTGTGTAAATAAAAACTGAGGAATTAGCTTTGTTTTCACCTATAAATCCCGCGGACCATCCTTCTTTACGGAGGTCGCCCTTCGCACTTGAGGAATCGCAGCATACAGCTGTCCAGTAGTGACTAGGTATATTAACTCTTTCATTACTGATGAACTGATTTTTACTCGGTAGAACGCCAGTAATGAAATAACGTCTTGCTCCTACAAAGTTACAATACTTTTTTGAGATGTTATACAGAGTGGTTTCAAATACATTCCATATACCTTGATTAAATGAGGAGACTTGAGGTGCAATATTGGTTAAAGAATTGGTTGCTTTTCTACTGTCTTCAGTTTCGCAATTGTATAGCTGTGGATTCAAATGTCCCCTATCATAACCGCTACGTGTGTAATCGACATTTACTGCTTGTCTAATCCCGAAAGTTGCTATATCGTTGTTTGCCATGCTTATGTCTACCATACTTGGATCATTTTCGTTGGATAGTTGAGGCTCAACAAACCAACCTCCAATGCGTCTGCCGCGCCTATCAAAGGATAATGTGTTTGCGCTATAGTACGGAATTCTGTTAGTTGTGTCATATTCAGTAGCGTAATAATATTGGTTTCCGAGTCGTTGACAGATTTGGGTTGAACCGACCAGTCCTTTCAATGTTGGTGCAGTATTCTGGTAGAAAAATCTATCTTTACATCTTGTAAAATTTGGAGATACTTCTGATTTCACAAAATTAAAGGATAGAATAATCACAACGAATCCAAATATATGTATCATTGTGTACAATATAAAGCCCGCCTGAAAAAGAACCCGCCAATAAGAATATTTGATATTTTGAACATTGATACATAAAATACAATAAATCAATATCTATTTATATTATTATTTTAATTTAATCTTCAGTACTTTTTACACAGTCAACTGTTTTGTTGGTTTTGTTTAAAAAAAGAAGATAAGTTGGGAATACATCACTTTAACAGTTTCTGCATGTTAAAGACGCAGAGGAAGTGATGCAGGTAATATCTTGAAAGGTAAAATTTTATCTCAGATACTTTCCTCTTTTCACAGCTTCTGTACATTTCACGTTTTGCGATCTGATAAAACGATTACTAATTTAAGTATTTTTCTCTATTTTAAAAAGTTATGTTCGCTTGACTGCGTTTCAACAAGAATACTTATTGCATAATTATTTTTAACATTGTACATGTTTGTTTCTAAATTTGGAGAAAAGTAAATTTATTTACCTATGATAAACTGTGTCACTTCATTCACTTTGTTTCGCTACGAGGCTAATAATGTGAAGAAAGCACCATATCTTTTTATATATTAACCGATAGTCACATGCATAGACTGATGGTTATTAATCTTAATCTGTGGGGGCATTCTGTTGTGAATATTTACGTAGGAAGATAGTTCTACGAACACAAAGGGACTTCGGTGAAGATGGCTTCTTGGAATTTAATTTCTTCAAACAGTACGATTTGTACGACAAAATGTGCTCTTCAACCTGATATGATTTAAATATCGGGACACTTCTTACAGTTTGAAGAATACTTGAACCAAATTGATTCTTTTGGCTATTTGATCAGGTTCTTTATGTATTTTTAATATAGATTTTCTTTAGACAAAATAATGAATATTGTCATTGCCTTTTTCAAGACTGTTTATAATTCGTTTTCATTTTTAGTGTTTTACTCATGCGAGGTTTTCCTAGAATCGTCACCTTTTTTCAAAGAAAGAGTCACATGTGTTAATATAATCTTCTGTCATTGTAATGGTCATAATCATAAATTGACTGTTTGTCAAAACTTAGAATTTTTCAGAATCTAAAGAAATTCTATCCCTGGAATAGATAACCAGAGATGTGTTTAGCAAAACCATTCGGTATTTTGGATCCTCTTTGTTCTCCAACTTCTTACTTTATTTGGCCTTTTCAACTTCTTTGGTTGGCGCTCCACCGAGGAGTATTTTGAAACCAAACGCACACCTTGCGTTCAAAAGTCAAATCTTGGTATCTATGATGGGTCACTTTGGTGTTCACATAAACAACTTGTATCAATATTATGCTCGTAATTATAAATCAACTGTTTTAAATACGAAACTCTATTCCGAAATACTAATGTTTTTGTTTTTTTTTTACCTTAGTGATAGATAACATGAAGCCGCTTTTGGCAAAACATTTCGGAATCTTGTGATCTCATGCTCTCCAACTTCGTACTTTATTTGTCCTTTAAATTTTTTTTCAACTGCTTTGATAAGATCGTTACTTGTGAGTTTGTTTTATAGAAAATCACGCGTCAGGCGTACACAATTTTAATCCTGGTATTTTGATGAGTTTATTTGGAACAACTAAGTCGATGCTCATGCTTGTTTTTCCTCAACAAGCGCATCAACAGCCTAGTAGTCATAACATCTATGTTGACATGCATTATCATTGCTTTGGCCATGATTATAAGTTAACTGTATACAAAACAAACTTTAAATTTTCGAAATTCAAAGGATTTTCCACCACAGGAACTAATGAACTTAGGTGTAAATAGCTCTTTTAAAACTTATGAAGCATAAGTAGGAAAGCGGCATTCATAATACAAAAAAGATGTGTTTTCATTGCCAATGAGACTTCAACAATAAGCAAAACCCATATCGCATAGTCAGCTATAAAAGGCCCCGAAATGACAAATGTTAAACAATTCAAACGAGAAAACTAACGGCCTAATTTATGCACAAAAAATAAACGAAAAACAAATATGTAACAAATCAACAAACGACAACCACTGAATTACAGGCTCCTGATTAGGGCAGGCACATACATACAGAATCCTCCGCCTAACCCGGGACAGTGGTGTAACAGTATAACACAAAAACGAACTATAAAAATCAGTTGAAAAAGGCTTAACTCATCAGATGGATACACATAACAATACATCTAACAAAACACAGAGTGGACGTGGCCGGGTATATCCCAACAACAAAAAGACACCAAATACTGAACTGAGAGTATTCAAAGTTACTGACAGCTAGTTCAAAGCCACTAACAACTAATAAAAAAATATATTTTATGTCTTGATGCGAGTATATTTTCCCCATATCCTGACTATACTTCTTTTCATGTGTGTGGCATTGCGGAATGCAAACTCGAACTCGATTTTGTATTTACACTGAGAAACTCGACATGTTCCACTAGTGGAGTAGGCTCAGATATACCTAAACCGGTTTTGTTTGACGGGTTCAGGTTGTTTAATCTTTAGTTTCTCCGTACATTGATTTGTCTGTTATTTTTACTTCATCGATTTTCATTTTGGCCATATGTCATTTTCTTCAACTTGTAGCAGTTGATTGCTCATTAAAGTTTTTCATCGTTCGTATAATTATTCCAAACATCCTATAAATATATTTGTTTTACTTCCAAGAGAAAATTAAAAGAACAGCTACAAAAGGAAATGAGAGGGTGGACATGAATTAACAGAAAATTTCTTCTTTTAAGAAAAGGATGTAAATACAATAAAGCCATCACGATATTATTATGCGACAAACATGAAAAAGTAATTATTTTAACTTTTTAAAACATAATATATGTATATGTATGTCGATAACCACAGGGTCATGACAGATAATGTGCAAAATATTTAAAAGAGTGTCGTTATGTAACTTTCATACAGGATACAACATCCCATAAACTGTTATCACAGAGATATGTCTCGCCTTTTTGTAAGTTTTATTATGCAAATCTAGAAATTAAAATAGCAATACTTAAGCATGTTACATAAGTTATGCAGATATTCAAAGTCAATGAACCATCACTGAGGGACATGGCTAAACAATCTCCATGTAAATGAGATGGGCCTATGATGATACAACTGGATACCAAATACCATTGACTTATTATAAGTCGTGCCCTTTAAAGAAACTTAAACACAGACAATATTAGCGTAATGTTAAGTTTCAAAGTCAATGAACAAGATGAACCTGAAAAGGTTGTGGGGCTATATTATCTCCATGGAATCGATACTTGCAAATGGTACTAAATATGCATACAAAATTTCATTGACTTAACATTAGTTTAACAGTTCATGTTAAGCTGATATAATCACAAACTAATACAGGTAAACTCAGCAAACGTTACTAAGTCGATAGACCCTGACTGAGAGGTAGGGGCCAAATAATCTCCATGGAAATGAGATGTGCTAATGGTTATACAACTGACTATCAATTAACTTTGGTCTTCCACTAAAAAGTAAAATCACTAGGTACAGGCATTTTCAAATGTAGAAAATGGTGGATTGAACCTGGTTTTATAGCGCTAAACCTCTCACTTGTATGACAGTCGCATCTAATTCCAAATGTTTCCCCTTGAACAAATCAAAAACTAATACATGTTAATTTAGCAAAATTAGCAAAGTCAATAAACCATGACTAAGGAGATGGAGCTAAATAATCTTCATGGAAATAATATATGCCATTACTTATACAAATGCATACCAACTATCACTGATCTACCACTAGTGGTTCCTCTTAAACTGACTTAATCACAAACTTATACATGTAAAAAAAGTTTCAGTCAAAAGACCATGATTGAGTTATCATAACAACATACTTTTCATGTAAATGAGAGGGCCGATGCTAATACAACTGCATACCAACTATGAATGACCTACCACTTGTGGTTCACCATAACTATACGTTGTCACCAACTGAAACTTTACTGACGACGCCGACGTCGGAAACAGCATACCGATGTCTCGTGTTTTGTCTACGTCAAGGCGGGACAAAAAACGTTTTCATTTTCAAATTAAAATAAAAAGGCAGAACGGAGACTATGTCCACGAAAAATGCAGGACAACATTTTTCATTTTACACTGAAAAACACAACAAGTTCCACTAGTAGAGAAGCCTCAGATATACACAACCCAATTTTGTTTGACGGGTTCACGTTGTTCAATCTTTAGTTACACAAGCAATATTGTTTTGTCTGTTATTTTCTGTCTTTTCGTAGATTTTCATTTTGGCCATATTGTCAGATTTTTTTAAGTTTCCTCTTCGTTTATAAAATTATTTAAAACATCATACTAATTTTTGTAGTTATTTTAAGGGAAAATAAAAGAAAAGCTACAAAAGACAAGAATATGTCCATAGTACACGGATGCCCAAATCTCACTTTCATTTCCATGTTCAGTGGACCGTGAAATTGGGTTCAAAACTCTAATTTGGCATAAGAATTAGAAAGATATATCATAAGGCACAGGTGTACTAAGTTTCAAAGTGATTGGACTTCAACTTCATTAAAAACTACCTCGACCAAAAACTGTAACCTGAAGTGGGACAGACGGACGGACGAACCAACGGACAGACGGTACAACAGACGTAAAGACGCACAGACCAGAAAACATAATGCCCATAAATGGGGCATAAAAATAATAGGGTGGACATGAATAAACAAGAACAGACCTTTTCTTCCAAGAAGGATATAAATAAAATAAAGTCGTCACGAATAGAAAAAAAAATATATTCTTATGTGACAAACATGAGAAAGATATTATTTTTAATTCATAATATAAATGTAGGTCGGTTGACCAGAGGGTCATAACTGTCAGATAATGTGCAAAATATGTCGCCAGGTAACTTCCATACAGGATACACCATTCTAAAAATGTTATCATTTGCTGAGGATTATAAATTTCTTTACATACAAAATGATTTCAACATACAATGTTTTACTAATTACTGTCCAAGTGGAATTATGTCTTGGCTTTAAATATTTTGTAAATTGATCCCAGCACTTTGTGTATTTTTAATACGTTTCTTTCTTTATCAAACAGATTAAATTCCTTCTTCTGTGAATACGCTGACATTTCGTCAATGTACCTTAGTCTTTACAAGTTTTAGTTTTAATTCTTAACAGCGATTGTATATGATATTGCCTACAGAAAGTGCAATTCTGTCAAATCATGTCTGAAAAAAACGCTGAATTTCTTCACATTTGAATGCATGTTGGTATGCATCTAAAACAGCTTTACTTAAAGCAGATCTTTCCAACTGTGAACCTGACACGCTAGCTTTACAGTTATCCGTAAACATACGTTCCAACGCACTTGAACAATCAACTTGTAATGGGTGAATGGTTTTGTTTTCGTCTGCAGGGAGAACGATAGTTATTTGGTTTTGTTCTGCCCATTCCAATATTCAACAGATACATACAGGTCATGTCCGTCCACGAGAAGAATGTTCTGATCCCGTGGCAGGATGTGTCGAAGGAATTGAGTCCTCAGATATTTTAAAAATATCTCTGATGGAAACAATTGTTCTTCTGCTGGAAACCGAAACCTGGTTTACAATTATCTTGTAGGCTTTTTATATCCACCTATGATTGTGCCTCGGGAAACATGCCACGGTTTGATAACTTTGCCAGCTCCATTTGCACAAATAAACAAAGTGACGGCTTCTTCATGAGAAGGGACCTCTCTGATTGCATGAGGCCATGAGTAAGACAATTCTGTAGAGCTTATCTGATAAGTCATGTTTGTTCACACAAGAAGACAAATATGAAAAAAAAACTTGAAACCGTGATTGGGTTCTATCCATTTGTGCAAGTTTAACCCTCAATTCTTTCAGCTTTTGGAAATTATCACACAACAAATTAATAAAACCAATGTTTTGTGCCTGATTTATCATGCTTACGCTTTGGTTGTATTTTGTCCTCTTCTCCCTTTCGTAGGATTTCCTTTTTTCACTCTATCGTGTAGTGTGCTATCAGGAATCTTGAATTTCGTACATGCTTCCTTAAAGGACATTCTCTTTGAAACAACTGCCTCGTTTGCAATTATCATTTTTTCTTCATAGTTCATCTCTATTTCGTCTTCTTCTTTTCCCTACAGAATAATTATAACAAATTAAACACACGATAATCTTTCTTAATGCAAAGTATACGCTATTGGAGCAAATATCTGAATTTCATGCATAAATAATTCGTTGAACAGCATCTGCCTATCGGAAAATGTTACAGGTAGCATTTATGAGTCGAGAAATACAACAATTTGAAAACAAATTCAAATCTGCTTGTAAGTTTATAGAATCTACTTATATTATTCTAGATTATTTTTCCCCTAAAATCCTCCAACACAATTTTCAACAAACTTTTTTTATAGACAAAGAACAACTTTTTAATTACAAAAAAAACATTCAAAAACAAAAACCTTGACCGGAGATAACTAACTTGCATTGACACGGATTCCCAAAAATTATATATTGAATTGATAAGTCTTTTCATATAAACAATGTGATCATGATAAGATACTTCTGGTTTGAAATAGTCAGTTCGAATTTCAATTGACTTTTAATCAGTTTTCTTTTCGCTGATTCCAAAGATATACGATTTAGATGTTTTTGAAATAAGGAAAATAATCGACTTATAAAGCCAAAGTTTCACGTGAAAAAAAAAGGAAATGTGATGCATTCCATTTCGTAATTACATTCATAAACAAGATGCTGAAACAGTGACAGCAAACTGGATTTCCCTAGCTAGGTCACCCTGAAAAGTTGCGCAAATATGGACACAACATATAAGCTGAAAAACAGCCCTCCATTTGTTTTGTATTTGAATATTTGACAGAGTATAGATATGTGACACGAAATGTGGTCATAGAAAACTGAAAAAAATGAAATTAGACATTTACCTTACTAGAATAATTATGTTCCAATATCTACAAGGACATCGTAAGAAACACTATATCAAAGAACCCCAAGAATTCATTTTTTTATAATTACTTAAAATATTTAATAACTGTTCAAAGGGATAAACTCAAAATAAACATAAGAAATAGAAATTTATTAATTTCTGCTCAAAGGAAAATAAATCTGATTTATATATTAAAATCATTTTTTCAAAGGGAAATAATTCAACATGTTCAAGTTTATATAGTTAAATTACGTTTTGCAACTCAACAACAACAACAAAAAAACAAGCTAAAGTAGTGAAAATTGAACTTGACCGTCATTTAGTCTCAGGAAACAACATTTCTAAATTTGAACAGATTTCGTCAAAACGTTTTTATGTAAATGAACAGACACTATTTGTCTTTAGGTTCATTATAACCTTTGGCAAAAATTGGCATTTACATCTGTCCACAAATTTTACTCTGAGAACAGACAAACCGGAAGCAAAAAGCAATCTTCATGTTCATACAAAGCCCTTTGAACGTTTCATTATCCTTCAGCTACATATATATAGAACAATGGATTGTATTGTCCACCAACTTTCTTATTAGACAATTTCACCGGGTCGGAATTTCAAACACAACTTCCTAACTGTGTTTTGCTAATTGTTTAGGGGCCAGCTTAAGGACTCCTCCTGGTGCGGGAGTTTCTCGCTGCATTGAAAACCCATTGGTGGCCTTTTGGTTGTTGTCTGCTCTATGGTCGGGTTGTTGCCTCTTTGACACATTCCCAATTTCCATTCTTAATTTTAATTGCTACTTTATACCTGCACGGCTTCTTTTTAAGACTGGATTATTAGTATTCGTATTGTCATCTGATAAAGGCATGTTCATTGTAAGGCGATCAGGTTTTTCTGCTTTTAAAATCTTTCTATTTCAATAAGTCCTGGTTTTCTTACTTTTGGCCGTAATCTAAGTATGTCCCTTCTGGTTTTCTGTTAGTGCCATTGTATTTGAGCGGCTTTATGGTGGCCCTATCTCTTATTTTGCATATAACTTCCTTTGGTAGTTTTATATATTTTGAGGATGACTGAATCAGCTGTATGTGTGATTGTATGTTTTTTTATATTGCACATATGTTTTAGGGGGAGGTTAACTCGCTTGTAGTAAGACCTGTTACAGCAATCCTGGGAAATTGGTTAGGCTAATACTAACATTAATATGTATCTATACAGTTTGTTAAAGTCCTCCTTTACACCATAAGCAACGGTGGTGGTTCTTTTAAAGGAGGGAGCTATAAAACATACATACATGTAATATTTAGTATCACTATCAGATTCGACCCGGAACTTGTAATTATATAATAAATGAATACTGTGTACTTTCCTCGTCATCATCAAAATTTGCAATGTCTTCATTTTCCTTGAAAATGTCTTTTCTTTTACAATATGATTAAAGCACACGACCATTATTACAACAAAGACAATCGCAATCCCTTTGTTTTCTTATGTGAATTATAAATGCTTCTAAACAAAATGATTCCACATATGTCAAATTGAGTCGGTTCATTTGTACTCATATTACTTATTCATTTGTAAAAAGAACCCGAATTCCTTGAAAATACAAGTTCACAATTCAATTCCATTCAATATTTTAATAACAACTCACCATTTAATAAAATATATAAACATTATAAATGAAACATTTTTACTATAAAATACAAAAGCTCAGTACAGTGTTTTGAGGGAAGATTATAGGTTAATATGATATACAAAGAGCATATGCCACAGTAATAAAACTATAGACAACAACAAAAAAAAGAGAATTCTTTATCTTCTGTTTACAGTCCGGAATGCGGTTCGATAAAATTGCTCCCCTTGTTTATTTCGCTCTCCTGTCAATTCATATAATTTCGCTACCTCCAAAGGTAGACGCTGCAACGATGGGTGTCGTCAAGAAAGGTACAATTAAATGAATCAGCTAGGAATGAGACGATCACCATTGGTATAGGTGAGTTGTTTAATAGTTGTTGCATTGGGATAAATGCATGTTTTGGATTAATTCATAATCAGGACTAGCTGAGAAGGAAAGAAACGTGTTGCTACTTGAACCCGGAAAGGCCGGGACGAATTTCAAAAAAAATTCTAGAGACGATCGTTCTGAGTGTGCCACCTACACATTCAAACGTGTGCACAAGCACAATATTCCCTATCTATGTAATGTGTTTTCATAATTATGTGATATAGAGCAAAAAAAGGTAGCAGTTTTTTGTGTCGTGTTGTTAAGCATTTCCAGGGGAGATAATGTTACTTTTCACGGTGTGTTTGATAGGTTTGTTACATTGTAACATTATATAATACACAATCATAAAGTGGATTGAAATAGCCTCTCACACTCTAATAACTGAATTTCAATTGATCTATTTACCGTAGTGCTATTATCTAAGACGTCACTCGGAGGTTCATATCACTAATATTCAACGTTTTTATATCGGATTTTTTTTACTATTGTTATTGAACGGTTCATAGTAAAGATTAAAAAAAAATCCGATAAAACCGTTGAATGTAAATGACATGAACCTCAGAAGTCTTATATATTGTCCTTCAATATAAGACCGGAGGTTCATATCATTTACATTCAACATTTTTTATCGAATTTTTGTTTACTTTCAATGTTAAACAATTTAACGGTTCAACATTGGTAGTTAAAAAAAAACGATAAAAATTAATGGTTCAACATTGATAGTAAAAAAAAGCCGATAAACATGTTGAATGTAAATGATATGAAGCTCCGAAGCCTTACATTATTGTACTATTGTTTATTAGTTCTTTATCCTAACTAAATGTGTTGTGGAGTGTACATTACAAAAAAGAGGGGGGTATTTTAAAAACACAAAAAATACCTACAATATCTGTTTATAGAATGAGAGAGATATTTCGTATTCTAAAACTAATTTTTCTCACATGTTTGTTGGATATATGTTGAAAATACAGACAAATGTTTAGTACGTATACCCATTCCCTCTTTTTCAATTCATTAGTTCAAGATACAGCTCTGAAGAATATGCAATAACCTAACATTGATAATTTAGCTAACAATAAATTCAGTACATTTTTCTAACAAGTGAAGACCATTGAAAACATTTGATATGATGTGAAAACATGGCCAATTAAGTAGGATCTTGTGGTTTCGTAGACATAAATGATAATTCAACATTTTCGATTCATATTCTAGTATATTTAATTACATGTTTATATTTCGTGACGCATCTGATGTATAAATCCATTGCCAGATCCGGGAAAGAGCTCTTAGTTCCAATCCGTTAGTACGGGGAACATGTGGTTGCAACCCCCTCTTTAACTGCCTGTTCGATTTTTTGTTTGCAGTGTCGAAAAGGGAGAAAGACAGCAGTTTTATCAAGAAGTTATGTGAAAGTTCTGCTATACATCTGACAGGAGTTATTCTGAAGTACACATGTCGACCAGAGGCATGGAGAGGGTACCAGATGCTTATCTGAGATTCCAATTTGAACTAAAGAAAGCAATATATATAAAGATATGTTGGAGAAATAATCTATATGAATAAAGTTAGGCCACAAAAAGGAACTTATCTTTTTTTATATACAGAATTTGTCAAACGTATCCATAACAGAAGAGATGTGAATGCATCCTTCATAGCCTTGTAATACTGATGGTAATAATTTGTATAATTTCTGAGATGATATAGCAGTGCCATTGGTTTCCCTTTTCTCCTTATTTAAAGAACTTCGTTCTTATGTTGTACTGTTATACCACTGTCCCAGGTTAGGGGAGGGTTGGGATCCCGCTAACATGTTTAACCCCGCCACATTATTTATGTATGTGCCTGACCCAAGTCAGGAGCCTGTAATTCAGTGGTTGTCGTTTGTTTATGTGTTACATATTTGTTTTTCGTTCATTTTTTTTTACATAAATAAGGCCGTCAGTTTTCTCGTTTGAATTGTTTTACATTGTCTTATCGGGGCCTTTTATAGCTGACTATGCGGTATGTGTTTTGCTCATTATTGAAGACCGTACGGTGACATATAGTTGTTAATGTTTGTGTCATTTTGGTCTTTTGTGGATAATTGTCTCATTGGCAATCATACCACATCTTCTTTTATATATTGATCATCTGAACTCTTTTTTTTTTTAGATTAGAACCCTGTTCAAGAAGAGTTAAAAGAGCATATGCTTAATTTTCGTTATTTTTTAGAATCATCATTTTTTTTTTTAATGAAACGGGTTGTCCATTGTACATAAAATATGCCAGTCAACCGTAAATGTTAACACCCCAAAAAGGTCTTTAGTAAATTCATTTGTCAACTTACAGAATATGTCAAAGGTTTAAATAAGCATCCCAACCATTACCATATGACTTGAGTTTTTGATTTGTCAATATCAAGCAAACTCGATATTTTCCATAACATCATAATAGGTCCGTTTAATTATTAAAAAACAAAGGACTAACTCTTGTACAAAACTGTAACAGATTATCAAAGACTGTCTAGTAAGTACAATTTTAACCTAAGCCCCTGCTCTTAAAGCACCGTCATAGCAACGGCTTGGTTGATTGTAAGTGTTTGGTGGTTAGACTGAAGACTTGAAACAATAGCATGGAGGTAAGTATGTATAAGAACAACTTTTTTCAAGAATATAGGCGGATTCGAGCGGGGGGGGGGGGTAGCTTTAGTCGGAAAAAAATGTTTGATTAAACATAGGGAATCACTGAAGCATGTCTGGAGCGAGCTCTCCTAAGCTCCGTCAGTCACGCCCCCCCCCCCCCCCCCATGTGAAATTCTGGATCCGCCACTGAATATTGGTTTGCACAGTGCGATGGAAGTCTTCAAATATATATTAAAAAAAAATAATGAAAGTCTTTGTGCTGATTATTTACATACGGGAACGAAAATTTAACATTCAAATTGCGAACCAGATGCTCCGCAGGGCGTAGCTTTATACGACCGCAGAGGTTGAACCCTGAACGGTTGGGGCAAGTATGGACACAACATTCAAGCTGGATTCAGCTCTAAATTTGGATTGTGATTTAATAGTTGACACAGCATAGGTTTCTGACACAGAATGAATGTGTTCTAATGAACTTAAACTTTTGTTTTCTCTTAGAGCAATTCACTATGATGTTGAATATTAATCCTCTCAAAAAAATGTTTGAAGAAATTTTCTTTTTATTTATGAAATTTCAAATGAGAAAAATTGAACCCAATTTTTAATCCCATCCCCCTTTCCCTTATTCCAAAACTAATCTCAATTAGAATATTCTAATGAAGTTTGCAACAATAACTACTCATTTAAATACATCATAAAATATTAAAATGTAAAAAAACTGCTTGTTATCACTGATAGTTAAGATTATTTAAATTTATCAGTTGGTAGTAAAAAGTGAATATACATTGTATATAACAAAGATTTAAGTTGATTCTGGACAAAGAAAGATAACTCTAATTAAAAAAAAATCTTGCAATAAGATATTTCTTGCTTCCTATTCTGGACAAAGAAAGATAACTCTAATTAAAAAAAAAATGCTATTTCACAATATTGTGAAATTAGATATTTCTTGCCATTGCACAATACTGTGCAATTGAAAAGACTTGCTATTGCACAATACCTTATAAAATAATTTTAGATCCTGATTTGGACCAACTTGAAAACTGGGCCCATAATCAAAAATCTAAGTACATGTTTAGATTCAGCATTTCAAAGAGGCCCAAGAATTTAATTTTGTTAAAATCAAACTTAGTTTAATTTTGGACCCTTTGGACCTTAATGTAGGCCAATTTGAAAACGGGACCAAAAATGAAGAATCTACATACACAGTTAGATTTGGCATTTCAAAGAACCCCATTTATTCAATTTTTGATGAAATCAAATAAAGTTTAATTTTGGACCCAGATTTGGACCAACTTGAAAACTGGGCCAATAATCAAGAATCTAAGTACATTTTTAGATTCAACATATCAAAGAACCCAACCGATTCATTTTTTGTCAAAATCAAACTAAGTTTAATTTTGGACCCTTTGGACCTTAATGTAGACCAATTTGAAAACATGACCAAAAGTTAAGAATCTACATACAAAGTTAGATTCGGCATATCAAATAACCCCAATTATTCAATTTTGATGAAATCAAACAAAGTTTAATTTTGGACCCTTTGGGCCCCTTTTTTCTAAACTGTTGGGACCAAAACTCCCAAAATCAATACCAACCTTCCTTTAATGGTCATAAACCTTGTGTTTAAATTTCATAGATTTCTATTTACTTATACTAACATTATGGTGCGAAAACCAAGAAAAATGCTTATTTGGGTCCCTTTTTGGCCCCTAATTCCTAAACTGTTGGGACCTAAACTCCCAAAATCAATATCAATCTTCCTTTTGTGGTCATAAACATTGTGTTTAAATTTCATTGATTTCTATTTACTTAACCTAAAGTTATTGTGCAAAAACCAAGAATAATGCTTATTTGGGCCCTTTTTTGACCCCTAATTCCTAAACTGTTGAAAGCAAAACTCCCAAAATTTATCCCAACCTTTCTTTTGTGGTCATTAACCTTGTTTCAAAATTTCATAGATTTCTATTAACTTAAACTAAAGTTATAGTGCGAAAACCAAGAAAATGCTTATTTGGGCCCTTTTTGGCCCCTAATTCCTAAAATGTTGGGACCAAAACTCCCAAAATCAATACCAGCCTTCCTTTTATGGTCATAAACCTTGTGTTAAAATTTCATAGATTTCTATTCACTTTTACAAAAGTTAGAGTGCGAAAACTAAAAGTATTCGGACGACGACGACGAAGACGCCAACGTGATAGCAATATACGACGAAATTTTTTGTCAAAATTTGCTGTCGTATAAAAAGAGTGAGGGGTAAGATTCATTAAAAAAAAAATATCATCTGATCCAAAACTCTTTCGAAAAAATATTTTTGGCAAGCAAAATTTAAAACCAAAAAGAAAATTATGAATTCTGATCTTCTAAAACATTAAAGTGTTAAGTTTTAAAAGAAAGCAAATATTTATTTGATGGAGGCGGACAATAAATGTTCGCGCTCAGACAAGAAAACCATACCCCTTAAAATGATTAACTTACTTCCTTGTTGATGGATTGTTTCCAGGCTTGCTTTGGTAGGGTATTGTTGAATGTTTCACACTCGAGTAATATATAAACGCATGTGTAGTACATGAAATATGAAGACACCGGTGTACTACTATAGTACTTGACTTGTAATAGTGAGCATGTATGAGAAAAATAGAGTGAGCTACCGTATACGGTAAAAATTAATATAAGGGAACTTTGATATCCTTGAATCTGTTTCTGAGTTGTGAAGAACTAACAGTGGGACGGTTATACAAGTAAAATACTATAATACAATCGATAAAATTGAGAATGGAAATGGGATATGTGTCAAAGAGACAACAACCCGACCAAATAAAAAAAAACAACAGCAGAATCGAGTCTTTATGTGATAAACTATAATACAATTGAGTCTATTAATGTAAAACTTTTAAATAAGTAAAGACTCTTAATGTCTTGCAAATTTTCGACTGAAGGTAAACTTTTAAGAAAAGAAAAAGATATAAATAGTAAATTCAAATTGTATAATATTGGCGAACAAAAATGTATCACATTATCTCGTTTGGCAATTTTAAGATGCTATAAGATGGACTTAAAATGTATCGAAAATATAGCACAAAAGAAATCATGAAATAACTCAGTGCAATCCCAATTTTAGATGCAAACACATGAAAAGAAAAACAAAATCACACCATATCTCCACATGACACAAAACAAAACCAACTGCAATCAACAAATAAGACGCAAAGAGTCACAAGAAATGAAAAAAAAATCCATTCGCGGGCAACTACCAACTTATTATACTGTATGATCGAACACAAACATAGCCAAAATATGACACTCAAGAAATAAGACCCAAACTAAATTACAAGTAATTGCAAGATCAATAAATGATGCATAAAAAATAATTCCGAACAACAATTGGTTGCTACCCCAAAACTCAAATTCACAATGGTCAACCTATCCGGGTTACTGTATAACTAAGGTGTAACAAAATGTGTAACAAAACTGTTTAAACATTACAGAAATTATAACTGTCGGTGTAATTGTAATTGTTTAAGAAACGAACATGTCAAGCATGCAAATATTATTTAAAAAAAATATAGTTTTAATCACTTAAAAGTCATGTGATGTTGCATATACAGGACGGGTATGTTCGATGCGTAAATTAATTAACAAAACCCCGTCATATAACATCCAACTTTGAAATTGCGTCTTAATGTCAAATTTAGCTGTGCCACTTTGGGAATGGTCTTAAACGATTGACAATTCATTTCTCGATTTTTGTAATTTTTCCTAGATTTTTTCTATGTCCAGCAAAAAAAAGTAGCAATTTATAAGGAGACCCCCTAAATGACGTAACAGCTTGACTTATGGTCGTTTTAAAAACAATTGTTTGCAAGTTGCATTGTGAACAATTGTACAATATGAAAACTAATCAACGTGAATGCAAATATTCTTAATGACTTTACGGAAAGTAACTTTTGTGACATCTTGACAACCGTATACAAAGTTCATCACACTTTTCTACCTTCTAAACACAAGAGGTCGAATTCTTTTGTTCTATTTAAACCGCATATCGGACTGTTTAGGTTCAGCAAGATTATGGTTTTTGACTCGAAGTCTATTGATTGATTGATTGATGCTTGACTCCACTTTCAAAACATCAAGGCAGAAAGCTTAAGTGCCTGGGCAGAAACTACACACTTTTTATAAATAAAATAGTAATTTTTGTAGCTTTCAAAGTTTTTGTTGGTATCCCGATAAAGTGAAAATCTAATTAAAACATGACACTCAAACTTCTACAATATAAACAATTACCAGGTGCTCCGCAACGCGCAGCATTATACGACCGCAGAGAACGAACTCTAAACAGTTGGGGAAGTATAGACACAGCTTGATACAGCTCTAAATTTGTAATGTGATCAAAATTTTGACATAATATGAGTTTCTGACACAAAACAAATGTCAAGATCTTACAAATCTTGTAAAATATTGTGCAATTAAACATTTCTTCTTCAAACTTTGCAAACATTTGGAATTTGAGAAGCTTGAAGAAAAAAAAAAGAAAAGTGCTACCACTTCCTTTCTTGCGATTATTCCAAAACCTGACATTTCTTTATACATAATTTACAAGTAGTGTAAGGAAAGTAAATCAGAACATAACCAACATTGTATGCTAAATGTTGTCTTTACTCTACTTTTACATTGTCTTAAATGTCCATTGACCAGAAACATCTAGTTTTGTCTCTTTTATGACCCTTTTGTCTCTAATTCCAAACAAAATTGAGCAAACAAAAAAACAAATTCAATAACTATCCCTTCATGGTATGGAAACTTGTGGTATAATTTCAAAACGATTCATACACTTAAACACAAGTTATTGTTTGAAAACTACAAAAATGCTTATTTTGGGCCCCGTTTTAGACCCCTTATTCCTACACTATTGGGACCATAACATCCAAAATCAATACAAACCTTCTTTTAATGCTATTGAAACTTCTGATAAAAATTTAAAGAGATCCATGCGCTAAAACAAAAGTTATTGTCCGGAAACTAAATAGCTCTTCGGACGACGACGCAGACGGCATGATACCATTATATACGACGCAAAATATAAAAACACCCCTCTGTCACAATATTTTTTATGGAAACTATTTACTTCTTGCAAGTTCAAGAATATAAAAAAAGAAGATATGGTATGATTGCCAATGGGACAACTCTCCACTAGAGACCAAAATAACACAGAAATTAACACCGACAGGTCACCGTACTGCCTTCAACAATGAACAAAGCCCATACCACATCGTCAGCTCTCAAAGACCCCGAAATGACAATGCAAAACAATTCAAACGAGAAAACTTACGGCCTAAGCTTCCTTGGACATGTTGAAATTTGATATGTACAACTTATTGAAGTCATTTATTTTTTCTCACTATTTCACATGTATGTTAGGCTATGACCTTTTACATAACATGCAGAAAGAAGCGTAGAATACTACATTAACAAAGCACGTGATAATTCACCACGAGTATTTGAGTAATACTATAAACATTATTTACATGATTAACTCATATAGATCGTGCCCCCTGAATCCTTAGACATGTTAGATATTAACAAAATAAATAAATAAATAAATAGAGTCAACAGTAAAAAAACGTTTGAAAAAAACCAATAGTTTCAGAGCAATCATCTTGCATTAAGATGAAGTGTCAACAAGCGAATTATCAACACAATATTACCTGTGATAACATGTATTATTAGTGGGATATATTATGGACATAATTGTGCAAAGCGTGATACAAGTATGAAATTTGGTATATAGGTTGACTAAATGATAATTAAAAAATATCCGCTGCTGGCCATCATTTATTTTTATTTTTTCAAAATGGCCACCGCCCATCTGAAAATGGCATCATATCCAATTAGCTACATTTTGTAAATCCTTTTAAAGTTGTGTTATATGTATACTCCAATGTAGTTTTTGATAAAACTTCAATTAATGTTTGTAAAGTGCGATAAAACAATACATACATGAAAAAAAATGTGACTTCCGGTTCCAAAATGGCAGCAACAACGTTGAAAATGTCAATTTTATCATTTCTATCAACTTAACATGAGATATCACGGTCTTTGTCTGGTTCAAATGCATAAATACAGGTTGATTATCTTATATCTATCTGACAGTGACAAATACAAACACTTCTACAAGGAAGACCAGAACGGTAGCATACACAGTTACCCACAAATCCTGGTTTCTTGCATTTAAAAAAAATCCTGACACAAAGATGCAACGGCAGCCAAAGAAATCCATTTTGGTTTCCAACTGTCATTGTTTTATTTTCTTTCATCCAACTCTAGCGTTCACGTTTTGGTACAAGAACCTGTCGAATGAATAAATCCGGATGAGCCAAATATGTTCACTTTGATATGCTTCTCTTTAGGTGATCCGGATGATAACCTCTGACAGGCAGCATAGCATCATAAAGCCGCTGCTTCCTTGCAACCGATTCAAATCGTGCTTTTTTAACAGCTAATGGTGATGTTGCAATACAAGATGCAAACACATGCTTCTATGTTCTCAATGTCTATGTCTGTGTTTTTATACAAAAGCGGGATAAAAAAAAAGTCCGTTACATCAAGGAATACGTTTATGTGTGTAAAGTTGACGTCTTCACTTTAATATGAAATGCCGACAGAGAAGAAGATCGGCTACCCGTGGACCAAACGATTTACTATGACATGTAGAGGAAGCCATATAAAGCCTATATTTCTTCAAAAATATATTCACAATTTGTCCACAACTTATCTTGCGAGTGCTGCAATTTGTAATGCTACTACATATATCTGTGTTAGTACTACTTTTAACAATTATTTTCAGCAGCATCATTATCATGGATAATCATCCGTATATCTGTTTCTGCATGGTAAGGGGATAGCTGGGAATTATCCGTATTGAAATTGCAAAGAATATTTTCACCTCAGTAACATAAGCATTTTTATAAATCACTAAAGAAACTTGAACAAATCCGTTTTGTTGTCATCTTCACAGAGAAAACTACTCCAAATCCTTCGCGTGTTACCAGTACCACCAACTTTTCGTTTAGCACCAATACATTGCCTTTTTTCTTGTCCAAACATCAAATGCAATGTCTACTCTTGGATACTTATCGTTGCAAGATTTTAGGCTATAAGGCAGTGTGACATCATTTGTATAATCATCAGATATGTTTGCCCTACATGGTGGCCTGGAATAAACCATTGCTGCTCCACTAACGACAAATGCGTCAGAACTTGGATCATTTGATGGGAAATTGAAAAATGTTTCAAGTATACCTTTTTGCTGCGATTTAAAACCACTGTTTTTAAAGTGACATTCTGAGACAAAGACAGGGATCATTTTGGTTTTCGTGGCTAAAGAAATCTTCAAAGTCAAACTGTCTACTTTGACAAGAAATTAAGTAAAATAAAGATATCGCAATTACTTTTCAGGTTCTCCAGCTTTTTTTTGACAAAGACGTTTCCAGTTTCATTTTAATTTACTTTTTTAATAGGGAATTGTTCTTTTTTATCTGGTTATAAAATACAGATTCTCTTTTGTTTTGCATTTGCTTCAAAAGATATCCTTATTTTTTGGACCCAATATCTTAGAGTTTATATACATATCTTACTTCCTTCCGAATCCAAACCGTCCATTAATGAGTCAATTTTGTACAAATCTGACGACTCTAGAAATGAATTTCCAAATTAGCTAATCACTTTGGAAAGCATATGACAGTTTTTTGAAGAAATACTTTTGTGTACCGTAGAGTCTTCATGATGCCGTCATTTATCTGATATAGAATAACTCAAACCACTTAATATATATAATTGATATACCAGTCTACTGACTTCTGGTCCAGCTACAATCCATCACTCTAAAGGGAAATGCCGTTTTACGTATGGCACCAACATCGCCCTTCACAATTGCATTATTCTGTTTGTGTGTGTCTGATCAGTTGTGATATAAGAAAACAACTATCTGGTCTCACGCAAAGTAAAATTACCACTTGCAAATTCCACAGCCAGCTGTGGGTGATGTTCATGTAGGAATGCCATGCCTCGGAAATGGATCGCAAACGGTAACCATCGAGCATAATTAACATGATCAAGACAAAACAATACGTATCCAGTTTAGTATAATATGTTTGTGAAGTACGATATCTGACTTGTGAAAAGGGCGTACTACCGAAAGCACAAGATTATTCATAATTGAACGTCAGAACTAAAACTGTGATCGAGATGACTCTCGTTCCTTACATCAGTTTATCAAATACTTAAACGTCCGTGACAGAGTCATGCTAATATGTTCTGCGTTTATGCGTGTATAAGCTGACACCATCAATGCAAGCAAAACACATGCTGTCATTGATGTGCGTGTTTAGTTCTTAATACATTTAAACATATATGAAAAGAATCTGCCATTCTAGGTGTTGCAATAACGGCTTTAGTGAGGGCACATGTTCATCCACTATTACGCAATCACTATCACTCAGACTTTTAAAACAAGTCATTGTTATGTGCAATCCACCAAACATAACGTTAAACTTATCCTCTCTGTACAAATCTGGCCATTCCTACTGAAATGGCTTAGCCAATACTGAAGTGGTTGATCTGCAACTATAATTATGGTTGACCGGGATTAAAAAAGTAACCTCATTTTTCACCTTATTCAACGAATGCTTGATCATTGCACCTGAAAGAACGTGTTTTCAAACAGTGCATCATAAAAGTTACA
Organism: Mytilus trossulus; assembly: GCF_036588685.1. NCBI lineage: Eukaryota > Metazoa > Mollusca > Bivalvia > Mytilida > Mytilidae > Mytilus > Mytilus trossulus. Next base: position 28,949,624 of record NC_086380.1, read on the forward strand.
CGAACTTTAACAGAAGAGCCAAGAAGAATGAATTGATGACAGAGATGTTGACAACATCCAAAATCCTCATCTGTAAGATGAACTTTGATTTACATCGCTGTGCCCTTTATAGTGCATACAAATCTCTCTTTATGTTTTTAAATAATCTACGCATGCGCGAAATTGTTAAACGTTTGTGTATTATAACCTTAACAAATGGTTTCAAACAAATGCATAACCCGTCATATAAAATACAAAAGTGCTAAATGTATAATGAATATTTCAAAGGTTTTAGTGTGAATTTTGTAACATTTTCGCGCATGCGCAAACCCTGAACTTGTAAAATATTCATTTCTAGTATATATCTCACCTAAAAAGAAGGTAGCCACCAAATCTGATAATATTTTATTCTAAAAGCAGGTCAAAGTAAATGATTTTCAGAAAAATAGGTATCTTAAACCTGGAAAAAACAGCCATTTTTGGAAAGGTGGTGGCCATCTTGAAAAATGATTTTTTTTAATGGCCAGCAGTTTTTTCTTAATGAGTATATCATAATAATGCTTCTTGCTAATTTTCATGCTTGTATCATCATTTGCACAATTCCCTCCATTTTGCTTGCTAATATGTTCCACTATTATGTCTTATTTAACATGCATGAAAAAAAGAGGAATTATACGTTGTATTATCAAATTTGCATTTTGACCTTAAATATATGTTTATCATTTGAAACATTTTCATACTAAACGAGATAAATTTATGTATTACTGAAATATTATTTCACCAGGGGTATCGATATCACAAACTAGTCAAAACATTTACTGAATTTCATCATCGGTATAAGAACATCATTCGTAAATATAGGTCAACATGCAGACTTCTTATACGTTCCAGTATTTCACATCCAATTTTATATGGAAATATTCTTTATAAAGCACAAAGGTGTCAGTATTCACCTTAGAAACTAAAAAAACAACGTTGTATAGACTTATTGAGAAGGGATATAGTTACGATAATGTTGTCAGGTCATTAAAGATTGCATATTTTGGCGTTAATATTGATTCACTTATAGGGTCTTTGCATCGGAACTAAACACATTTATTCAAAAACCAGTTGTCGGCATGACACGGGTTATGTTCTTCTCATATATGTTATGATGGTATGATACTAAACCCCTAACGGGAAGGATTGTGCCTGATGTTCATATGATAAAATCATAATCTTTCAGTCAGTTTAATTGAAGTCTGGAGCTGGCATGTCAGTTAACTGCTAGTAGTCTGTTGTTATTATGTATTATTGTCATTTTGTTTATTTTCTTTGGTTACATCTCCTGACATCAGACTCGGACTTCTCTTGAACTGAATTTTAATGTGCGTATTGTTATGCGTTTACTTTTCTACATTGGTTAGAGCAATAGGGGGAGGGTTGAGATCTCACAAACATGTTTAACCCCGCCGCATTTTTGCGCCTGTCCCAAGTCAGGAGCCTCTGGCCTTTGTTAGTCTTGTATTATTTTATTTTAAATTAGTATGGCGTTCATTATCACTAAACTAGTATATATTTGTTGAGGGGCCAGCTGAAGGACGCCTCCGGGTGCGGGAATTTCTCACTACATTGCAGACCTGTTGGTGACCTTCTGCTGTTGTTTTTTCTATGGTTGAGCTGTTGTCTCTTTGACATATTCCCCATTTCCATTCTCAAATTTAAATATCTAATTTTTTAAATTTATCAATTGATTGATTCTTGGTTGCTTTAGGCAGCATTTTTATTTATAAATATTGGTTTCTTTTAAGGGGCATTGACAACGACATATGAACAAATAATTGAATTTGATTTTGTCTGGTTGAATCATAAAAAAGTGAAAAAATGAAAAAAAATGTTTGCAATCATTCAATACACCAAATATAGATGACTCAGAATACTTATAGAATAAAATAAATAGAAATAAACCAAAGAACAAAAAACAAAAAACGGTATAATAAAAACATGTTCGACTGACATGTACATCGTAAAATATTTGTATGCATTAAATATATTTTACCTATTGCATACAATATAAGAAAATAGACTAGCACATACAAACTTCACTCTACACCTGAACCATTGCACATAAGGCCAAGGGAGATGACACCTGCCAAATTGACATATGTTCAACGTACTATTATTTCATATACCAAATAAGGTAGATCTGTACCATTTAAATACGGTCAAGGAAAATCGACAAATGAAAGACGAAAATATATAAATATTTTTGACAAAAAATGAAGGATTTTAAAGTATGAAAAATTAAGCCTTTGAAGCTTGTAAACGCTGCTGTGCCCACGCCGCCGCTGGATCACTCTTCATATGTTTATGCACGAAAACATAAAGTTCAAACGTTTTTGTTTTTTCTCGGGTTTTGTGTGCTGTATTCCATTTCATCTGAATATGAATCGTTACTATCGTCACTCTCTTTTGAAATCTCTTTCTCGCAAAACGGTTCAAGCATAAAATCATTGTGACATTGTTTTTAATATTAATTGAGATTTTGTAAACTGTCAAATATTTGTCCACAAAAGCAATCGAACATTTCATCTTTATGTTTTTTCACGTGTCCTAATAATCCTGCTGATTTTCTTCCAAACTATTTCCGCATAAGTGACCTTGAGTCTGTTCGTTTGCTGTCATATTCCTTATGCATGTATCTTCGTGTGGTGTTAACTTACTTCTATTAACAAATTTCTTGTTACATTTCTTGCATTTCAAAAGACCATTATTTTTATGATTTAATAAGTGTTTTTCTAATTCATGTTTATACTTAAATACACTAGTGCAGGATTTAACATTGCATTTATAAAATTGATCCGAATGAAAAGTGAGCTCATGTTTACTCCTTCTTGATGTGGTCTTGAAGGTCAACACACAACATCTACAAGTATAAACCTTTGTTTCCTTCGAATTTAAATGATGATGGCGTCGTTTGTGGTTGTTATATTTCTTATAATCTTTCGTTGAAAAATTACATTCATCACATTTATAAACCTTTGTCCTTTTCTTATTGATAGCCTTATTTAACGTTTTAACAATACCCTCAATGTCGTCATTATCATCATCATCATCATCAACATCATCGTCGTTCATGTCGTTGTTTTCATCGGTTTCACCACCAGTTTCCATAGGAAGGCAGCTATCCTCATGTTCTATCAAATCATGTTTTGTAACGAAGGATTTTGCACATTTCCCACATTGTATTAAACCAGTTTTCTTATGCTCTAATAAATGTTCATTCAACTTGTGTTCATCAGAAAAATATTTAAAACAACCTTTCTCTAAGCATTCAAATACCAAAGAATGTACCTTTTCCGTATGAACTTTCGAGGCAAACGTAGTTTTATGCGCTGTTTCACACTTATCACAAGTGTGTAATTGTGGTTCAGCATCCTTTTGCTTTCTTATAAGGTAAGAATGGTGTGTTCTATGTTTAGTATACTGTGTCTTATCTTCTGTTGAGAACTCACAATGTGAACAACGATAAACGTCTTGTGTCTGTTTTGATTTGTTTTCGTTTCTCTGGGTGTGTAAAATTGAATTCATCCTTTGAACAAATTCCTCAACATTATCAGCATTAAACTCTTCTATCGTAGTAGTATTATCGACTGTTAAACTTGCCCTTTTATTCTTATCAACTACAGAAGCCGTACTGTTGATACTTCTTTTTAGTTTTAAAGATTCCCTATAATTGAAGCCTTTACCCCCCTCACAATGAATTTTACTTATATGTTCAGAAAGATTTTTTTGGGCTTTATACACTTTATTACAAATGTCACATCGAAACATTAATCTTTTGACACAATAATCCTCGTGTCTTTTCAGTGCACCCTTTAGTACAAATACCTGTGCACATTTCCTACATTTCAGGACACCTTGTGATTTGTGCCATAACAAATGATTTTGTAAAGCAGATTCTTCCACGAAACGTGATTTACACCCTCTAAGTACACATCTCAATATAGGCTTAGCCGAATGCACTATTTCTTGATGTTTAATCAAAGTGTTTTCCCTATCGTATTCCTTTCCGCATTCATCACATGAATATTTTGGAGGTTTACATAGTTTAGACATTCCGAGTTTTCGTTCAAGGTAACAGTGACGTTGTCTGTGTCTCACCTGTTCCTCCTTGTCACCTGTTGAAAATTCACACTTTTTACAATGCCACAGCTTTTCTTGATTGATGTCACCTGACTCTTTCCTTACTTTATTTGATTGGCTATTATTTCTAAGCTTTTTGTCAGATATTTGATAGCTTTCACATTCATCAATGAGTATTTGTTCTTGTGAGCAGGGTAATTGATCTCTGTCACCTTCTTCTAAGAAAATGCGTTCTGGAAGTAGTGATCCTTCTTTTCCAGTCTTCTTTATACATTCTTCTTCCAAATCGACAATATCCTATAATTAAATTGAAATTATTTATTTTTCATTTAGAATTTTAAATACAATTTATTCTTGCAGAGCCAAAGTTTTATAATTAGACTTATAAGGTTCGTAATAATATGAGCAATATGGAGGTTTCTACAGGAGGACAATGTTTACCCTCTCAAATTACCTGAGATCACACCCAGATTTGGGTGAGGTTCTTGTTAATAGGTTTTTTGTTTACTATGATGTTTTTCGTGTGCACTATTGTTTCCTTACATATTCTTTTAAATTAAAGAAATGGCGAAGTTGGTTATTATTTAAAATCTATGAGTTTCCCTCTTTAAGTGATTTTTCATTTTTCAATCTTAAAAATATGTAAGCGTTCCACGAAACCCTGTTTCGCACCGACTTTTGCTGTAAAACGCAGGCTCAACAAAAATGAGGGAAAAAAATCAATCAAAATATTCCTCCTAATTGATACTATCTTTTGATTGTAAGAAGCTTCTGTCCAAGTTTGATAAAAATCCATGATAGTTTTTGAATCAAATAAATGTTTTAAAAACTTAAACTGCAGGCTGTATGTAATGTTATCTGGAAAAAAATCTAAGTTCATTTAAAAGTAAAATACGGAAACAAATGGATTATTTTTTTTACAAAATTTACTTCTGGATACTATCTGATGATCATAAACAAGCTTATGTCTAAGTTTGATACAAACCCAGGATAGTTTAAGAAAGATTAAGATTTAAAAATCTTTAACCACAGAGTAAATGTAATGTTACCCCGCCAAAAAAACCAAAGTCCATTTAAAAGTAAAATACGGAAAAAATGTTTTTTTTTTTTTGCAAAATATATTTCTGGATACTATCTTATGATTATAAACAGTTTTCTGTTTAAGTGTGTTACAAACCAAGGATAGTTTCAGAAAGTTATTAAAATTTTAAAAACTTAAACCACAGAGTGAATTTGATGTATCCCCACAGAAAAAACTAAGTTCAATTATAAGTAAAATACGGAAAAAATGGAATTTTATTTTTACAAAATTTACTTCATGATACTATCTTATGATCACAAACAAGCTTCTTTACAAGCATGATTGAAACCCAGTATAGCTTAAGAAAATTGTCAAAGATTCAAAAACTTTAACCACAGAGTGAATAATTGTGGACGCCGCCGACGCCGACGTTATGTAGGATCGCTTAGTCTCGCTTTTTCGACAAAAGCCGAAGACTCGACAAACACAAATGCTTTTTAAAGAGGTTATTAATATGTTAAGAAAACACGCTCAATTAAAGCCATTACAGTTATAACACAACTATTTTAATTTACCACTTAAATAACTTTTTAGAAGTGTCCTTCTTAAAACATAGTATACACATGAATAATAAGGCATTCAGTCCAATAAAAAAAATATACTGTTCTTGGTATTAAACTAGTATTTTTCATGTGTTAACTTATGTTAACACCATTATCCAAGGGCGGCATGTTTATATAACAGGTGTCATTAATGGTAAAACTTATTTTCAAAAGTGGACAATATGGAATCAACTCGAGGTCTATAACAAGTAAATGAGGAATGTGTCCATTCCCACAGAAGATACCCCCGCTTGATAATGACGTTATATAGGGACATAATAGAACATTACAAGTAACGCTACCTGAGTTTTGTGGTACCAAGAATTATTTATAAAAGAGGGACGAAAGATACCAAAGGGACAGTCAAACTCATAAATCTTAAACAAACTGACAACGCCATGGCTAAAAATGAAAAAAAAACCCAGACAAACAATAGTTCACATGACACAACATAGAAAACTAAAGAATAAACAACACAAACCCCACCAAAAACTAGGGGTGATCTCAGATGCTCCGGAAGGGTAAGCAGATCCTGCTCCACATGTGACACCCGTCGTGTTGCTTATGTGATATCAAATACGGTAAATAGTCTAATTCGGTAGGTCACATTCATGAAAGGGAAGGGGGTTGTAGTTACGACGTAAGGAACATATCCGATATCATTTGTGAAAAGGTCATTCCATAACGGTCAACCAACTCGTGATAGCGTCCGTAAAATTTACGAAGGGATGTTTTCAACTTCACCATTTTGAACTCTTGGTTTAATAGCTTCCTTGTGAGAAGCAACCCTCTATCAAGAAAATCATTATAGGAAATGCAAGCACGGGAATATCGTATCAATTAGGAGATATATACCCCGTATGCAGGTGCTGCTGGAATGTTTCTTCTTAGAAACGAATAGTTCACAATTGGAAAGCTGAAATCAACTCTTTTGTCGTATAGTTTTGTTTTCAACCGACCCTCATTGTCAATTTCTAGATTTAAGTCAAGATATGAAGCCGACTTAACTGTATCTGTAGTATCCTTTATCTCTAGTTCAATGGGATAGATGCGTTCCACATAGTCACCAAATTTTGAATTATTTAGTGAAAGAACATCATCTATATAGCGGAAAGTAGTTAAAGGATATTGCTAACTTCTTATCTTTATTCATAAGAAGTTCCTGCATGAAGGCAGCCATATTATAATAAAGAAATAAGTCGGCAAGTAGGGGAGCACAGTTTGTTCCCATTGGAATGTCGACAGTCTGTTGAAAAATATGTTCTCAATCAAGAAATCAAACATCTTGATAATATCAGTTTTAGAGAATTTTTTGTTTGAATCAGAGTGATCCTTTTTAAAGTAGGATTTATTCCTCCCTAAGACAAGATACTTGTATCTACGTATGCCATTCTTTTTTATGAAGCAAAGCAATACCAACTCTTTCAATTTGTCTTTTAGTTTGGAATCCGGAATACTTGTGTAAAGAGAATAAAGTTTATTAAACATTATAAGTTTAATAACATTTGCTTAAGGAAAACTTGAATTAGAGAAAGGAAACGAAAAACATCAGCAATTTGAACGGATACCAATTTTGGGACGTTTAGGCGAACGACAAGTGTAGAACTAAATGCCCGCTCTGGTTAGGTGGGTCCGAAATAAAAATGAAAGTGAGTTATTATTATTTTGTATAATATGGGTAATTTATATGTGATAAGTAATGACTTGCTATTTAAATCAAGACATGTTTATATGTTGCATTTTTGTAGATAATGCAATTTTAATCTCCTTGCAGCTAAATCTGTGACACTTTTACGAAAAAGTTTCGGGTAAAATTATATCCAGGAATGGTCAGAACACAAGGCTGTGCGGCATTTTTTCAACATTTATATGCCTTAGACTTGTTACGAGTTTTAACTTATACTAAAACATTATGAACTATCCCTACATTTACCTTTGCCTACTTCAGAATGGTCCGTGTAACACTTATCAATTCAAAGTTTTAAAAAGTTTAGAAATTTTAGATTTTTGGAAATTTGATCAAAGTTTTAAAAATATCAAAATTCCAAATTGGGTAAAAGTTTTAAAATTTTGAAATTTTAACCAAATAATTGAAACATTAAAATTCTAAATATCGTTTTTAATTTTGATAGTTAAGAATTTTGACCAAACTTTGAACATATTAAAACTAACGTGGGATTTTGATTATTTTACTTTTTGACAGTTTGGTTTTTAAATTTTTGATTAAAATACAATGTATCAAAAAAAGAAAAGGGGAGAAAAGAAGGGTATACGTACCTGTAAACGCGGCTCTGCTTATAATTATCATTAGTCAGGAATAAATAGAACGAACTCTATAAAATCATTTTTTAAATATAAAACAAATAATTAAAAGAAGACGTCTTTTTTATAAAACATATTTGACATCAAATGGTATAGCAGTGTTCAGAAATTTTAAAGTCGTGCATCTATTGAAAAATATTTAAACCGGCATCAAATTAGTTGATCTAAATCTCTAATAATAATATAAGGTTAGAGTGTGAGATAAATAATTCAGAGACAAACAAGACATTCTAATTCGAACAGCGTCCAAATTCCATCACAGCACAGAAAAGAATCCTATTTTCCAAGAACTATATTACCGACTGGAACAAACTACCTAATATAATTGTAAATTGCACTTCAATTTCAAAGCATCACTTTTAACTCAATTATAGCATCTTATTACAGAAAACATTTTATTTTTAAATTTTTCGTATTAAAAAAAAATGTACATTTTTTTTTATCTATGTCTTGTTGTAATAAGTTTTCTCCTGTGACATAATCTTCAATTTGATGAAGGCGGTAACTATATGGTAGAATAGAGTAGAACACGTACCAGTAACCAGTAATGGAGCAGAAGCATTCCACAGGAATAATTATAAACTGAACAATAAAGTGAAGTTACAAGCTACTAAACACATTAAATTGGGAAATACCCATGCAGCAGCAGTAACTTAAAGTACAAAGAATGTTTCAGAAAAAGAAAAAAATGCCTTGTGAACTGCCGGTTCAAAGTCCGAAAAAAGGAGGAGGAAAGTCATTTTATTTCTAATTGGTGCAATCGTATGTTTTATGTTTGGCGCAAATGATACCATGTAATTTTAAAATAGGTGGCGCAAACGTAGCATTGTAGAAAAAAGTATATGGACGCAATGTTGGCGCAAACGGATCTCTCCCAAAATTCGGCGGGAGTAAACATGTATGTTTAGACCACAACCTTGCCTCACTACCTCTAGCCAATGTAGAAAAAACAAACCCCCATCAATACGCCAGTAAAACGAACTTAAAAAGAAATCCAAATTATATGTCAATATAGGGAACAGAAGAAAGTACTAGTAATCAAAATGACAATGATAATACACTTACAAAGGACTACTTTATAAAATTCTAGCAGTTACTGACATATGCTAGCTTCAGACCTCAATAAACTAATTGAAAAATTACGTTTTCATCACTATGAATAACAAGCAAAATCCCTTTTTGTTGCATTTATTGCTAGTTTGTTCCTGAAAATTCATGAAATATGTCATTGGCAACCAAAAACCGATTATCTAAAATAGGTTGTTTTACATACAAATTACAAAGAAACTTATAGGAATCAACTCCCTCGGGCAAAGTAGCCCTTATAGATGGATTTTGATATGATTATCGTCACTTTGGCCAAAAACCTCTTCAATTATATCGGTTCTTATATTTACTAGACTGTTAAATATCCAGTTTTCAGCGACGTTCCAGAAGTGAATACTTGACTTAAAAATCCGCGTTTTACCTTCTACAGGTTTTTCGAGGGCAACATCGGTGTTTCGCCAAAAATGGAAAAATTCCTCATGCACTTGAAAGCGTAGCACTCCTTTACACGGCACATTCTGACTGGACACACCTGTGTTCTTTTTCTTTGCTCAAAGTTGATGTTTTTGTGTTCTGTTAAATTCTGAGAGGGTTAGCGCTATAGAACCAGGTTTAATCCACCATTTTCTACATTTGAACATGCCTGTACCAAGTCAGGAATATGACAGTTCTTGTACATTCGTTTTTGATGCGTTTTGTTATTTGAATTTGCCACGTGATTATGGACTTTCCGAATTGATTTTCCTCTGAGTTCAGTATTTTCGGATTTTACATTTGATTGTCGTACGATAACTTAACCAGATGCTCCGCAGGGCGTAGCTTTATACGACCGCAGAGGTTGAACCCTGAACGGTTGGGGCAAGTATGGACACAACATTCAAGCTGGATTCAGCTCTAAATTTGGATTGTGATTTAATAGTTGACACAGCATAGGTTTCTGACACAGAATGAATGTGTTCTAATGAACTTAAAATTTTTGTTTTCTCTTAGAGCAATTCACTAGAGCTGTTGAATATTAATCCTCTCAAAAAAATGTTTGAAGAAAATATCTTTTTATTTATGAAATTTCAAATGAGAAAAATTGAACCCAATTTTTTAATCACAGCCCCCTTTCCCTTATTCCAAAACTAATCTCAATTAAAATATTCTAATGTAGATTGCAACAATAACTACTCACTTAAATACATCATGAAATATCAAGATGTAAAAAAACTGCTTGTTATCACTGAATGGTAAAGATTATTTAAATTTATCAGTTGGTAGTAAAAAGTGAATATACATTGTATATTGTATATAACAAAGATTTAAGTTGATTCTGGACAAAGAAAGATAACTCCAATTAAAAAAAAATCTTGCAATAAGATATTTCTTGCTTACTATTATGGACAAAGAAAGATAACTCTAATTAAAAAAAAAATTGCTATTTCACAATATTGTGAAATTAGATATTTCTTGCCATTGCACAATACTGTGCAATTGAAAAGACTTGCTATTGCACAATACTTAATATAATAATTTAAGATCCTGATTTGGACCAACTTGAAAACTGGGCCCATAATCAAAAATCTAAGTACATGTTTAGATTCAGCATATCAATGAGGCCCAAGAATTTAATTTTTGTTAAAATCAAACTTAGTTTAATTTTGGACCCTTTGGACCTTAATGTAGGCCAAGTTGAAAACGGGACCAAAAATGAAGAATCTACATACACAGTTAGATTTGGCATATCAAAGAACCCCATTTATTCAATTTTTGATGAAATCAAATAAAGTTTAATTTTGGACCCAGATTTGGACCAACTTGAAAACTGGGCCAATAATCAAGAATTTAAGTACATTTTTAGATTCAACATATCAAAGAACCCAACCGATTCATTTTTTGTCAAAATCAAACTAAGTTTAATTTTGGACCCTTTGGACCTTAATGTAGACCAATTTAAAAACATGACCAAAAGTTAAGAATCTACATACACAGTTAGATTCGGCATATCAAAGAACCCCAATTATTTAATTTTGATGAAATCAAACAAAGTTTAATTTTTGACCCTTTGGGCCCCTTTTTCCTAAACTGTTGGGACCAAAACTCCCAAAATCAATACCAACCTTCCTTTTATGGTCATAAATCTTGTGTTTAAATTTCATAGATTTCTATTTACTTATACTAACGTTATGGTGTGAAAACCAAGAAAAATGCTTATTTGGGTCCCTTTTTGGCCCCTTATTCCTAAACTGTTGGGACCGACACTCCCAAAATCAATACCAATCTTCCTTTTGTGGTCATAAACATTGTGTTTAAATTTCATTGATTTCTATTTACTAAAACTAAAGTTATTGTGCAAAAACAAAGAATATTGCTTATTTCGGCCCTTTTTTGGCCCCTAATTCCTAAACTGTTGAAACCAAAACTCCCAAAATCAATCCCAACCTTTCTTTTGTGGTCATAAACCTTGTGTCAAAATTTCTTAGATTTCTATTTACTTAAACTAAAGTTATAGTGCGAAAACCAAGAAAATGCTTATTTGGGCCCTTTTTGGCCCCTAATTCCTAAAATGTTGGGACCGAAACTCCCAAAATCAATACCAACCTTCATTTTGTGGTCATAAACCTTGTGTTTAAATTTCAAAGATTTCTATTCACTTTTACTTAAGTTAGAGTGCGAAAACTAAAAGTATTCGGACGACGACGACGACAACGACGACGACAACGACGACGACGACGCCAACGTGATAGCAATATACGACGAAAATTTTTTCAAAATTTGCGGTCGTATAAAAATGCACAAATAACAAGAGCTAACAATTTTATTAAGTTTTCATCGCTATTTATCACATGATTTAGTTGAAAAAAATTAACACTATATCAAGGTATGGTGAATATCTGGATTCAGAATATTTTTTTTTTACCTCTACTTGCACAGAATATTTTTTTCTCATCGAATTGGGGATCAAAATATTTGTATGTATCATTATTAAAGTCCCTCTTGGAAGTATCCAAGTAAAAAAAGTGGCACCGTAGTGAAAATATTTTTATATCAGATTCCCAAAGAGATTACTATTTATCGTTGATATAAAACTTTTGAAAATGATTTTCAAAATGCCGGCACCTACAGATGAATAAGTCTTTTGTAGACGACATGCTCGTCTGGCGCAAATACAACATATACAAAATGTTCATCCTGCTATCTATTTATGATGCGTTTATGTAGATACCTTATAACAGTACTATTCTGGCTCCAAGCTACTAATATTTGATCTTACTCTTAATTTTAGCGTAAGAAATATATCAAAAACCTCCCCCATCCAGACTAGCACAACGTTCATTGCGACACCATGAATTCAGTGTGATCCTACCGTACCAATACTTCGAACTGAAATCATTGATACAAGGCAATATGTGCACATGATCGTCATGCAATTGATAAAAAATTAAAACAAAATGTTAAGTTACGACTGAAGCGCTGTTCTGTGTCAACCTTCTTCAGGAACACTTAAAGCTGAATATTTAGGGCTAATAATTTATAACCGAAATAGTTGATTAAAACGTTAACGATGAGATTGTTTAAAATGTACATGGAAATATATATTCATCTGCCGGCATAATCATGATAATGGCAGAAAGTAAGAAGTCGCAGATAAAAACAGAAAAAAATTTGAAATCAAATGATATAATACAATGTTTATTGAGCTATTTTATTGCTTAAAGTTCAGTAGAAAATATATAAATATATACTCAACCTAACCATACTCAGTCGGGTACTCGGTTGAAATAAAACAAAAGAATCGAAGTTCTTTGTTAGAGAAGGCGACAAATGCTTAATGTAATGTTTACTATAGTGAGAAAACTTTTAAAAGTTAATAAAAACCAACAAAATTACAATTTTCTTCTCAATTACAAGGTGTTTTATTTTAAAATTTACCACGGACGGAAAACATATCAATCTATTATTTCAGTAATTTTAGTGTCTACCCTTCAATAATATGACTCAAGAAAAAATTCTAAAAAATGGGTAACAATTTTATCGAAAAGAGAAGATCCTGTGCACCTTGTGTTTGAGTTGAATAATGTGTCTTGATATCTTACAAAGCAAGAATATTTCATACATCGTCTCGCTTCAGATTCTATCATTTTTATATATCAAAGCTCCCGGTTCACTTTATAACATAAACAAGAATTTGTCCTCAGTACACGAATGCCCCACTCACACTATCATTTTCTATTTTCAGTGGACCGTGAAATTCGGGTAAAATCTCTAATTTGGCATTAAAATCAGAAAGATCATATCATAAGGAACATGTTTACCCAGTTTGAAGTCAATTGGACTTCAACTTCATCAAAATTTACCTTGACCAACAACTTTTACCTGAAGCGGGACAGACGGACAGACGCACATACCAGAAAACATAATGCCCCTCTACTATCGTAGGTGGGGCATAAAAATCACAATACTAAAAGATGAAATATATTGGTCAAGTGAAATACCTATGTAATGAATCACAAAAACAGAGTAGGTGTGTTCGAATAGCTATTTTATTACTGAAAGTTCTTGACGACAGTCTTTCAAGTTGGATGCTGAAAATGTATATCTTCAAAAATTATATTTTTTTTGTGTGTGATAACTAGGGTTTATAGTCTTCAACCACTAAAACAAAATGGACATCTGTATTTTCAGTCAAACTATAAAAATGTCTCATAAAATCGGTAAAAGTAATTCTATATATATTCACAGTTGAATAAACTCATCATGTTTGATACTTTATTATCTATCTATTTATATAACCTAATTATGTTAAAGCTGGAAATAATTCAGTTACAACTACTGTCACCAAAATGTGACCACTTTACTTATTTTTTCAACCAGTATTGTATTTGAAAATTTCATTTATAATATCTTGTTGAGTTTGATATTAAACCAGATTACCACATTTGTAAGCAGTGAATACTTGCTTTTTGATGCTTATATACAATTTGGGAGATGTTTGGAGAAAAAATAACTAAAAAGTGTTTCTCACAAAAATTGCACCGACAACCAAAACATAGTACTTGCTTTAGAGATAGGAAACGTATACGACTGTTAGTACATTGTAGTATATTGGAAAGAAAGTCAACTAAAAAAGTGTACAAATTGACCAATAAATATAAAAAAGAAGATGTGGAATGATTGCCAATGAGACAACTACCCACAAAAAGACCAAAATGACACAAACATTAACAACTTTTGGTAATCGTACGGCCTTCAACAATGAGCAAAGCCTATACCGTATAGTCAGCTATAAAAGGCCTCGATAAGACAATGAAAAACAATTCAAACGAGAAAACTAACGGCCTTATTTATGTAAAAAAAATGAACCATACTAAAAAATGAAGTCATGGTTGTGTGATAATAGCCAAACAAATGTGAACTTACAATCATTCCATTGCTCAAGCTCAAAATAATCGAGGGAAAAAAATATTCCTCCTGATACTAGTACTATATATCTTTTAATTGTAAAGCTACTGACCAAGTTAAGTGGAAATCCAGGATAATTTATGAAACTTATAAATTTATGTTTCAAAAACTTTCACGGCAGACTGTATGTAATGTTAAATAGACAAAAAAACTAAGTCCATTAGAACGAGTAGAAGTAAAATAAAAATATACAGGTAAAAATCTAAACGAAATTTCCTTCAAATTTTATCTTATGATCATAAACAAGCTTCTGTCAAAGTTTGGTAGAAACCCAGTATAGTTTTAGAAAGTAATTAGTATTTAAACCACAGAGTGAATAATTGTGGACTCCGCTTCCGCTTCCGACGATGACGCCAACGCCAAATACGGCTTGCTTTTACGACGTCAATCGAAGGCTCGACAAAAACAGACCCAAACATTAACTTAACTTTATCTACCATGACTACTAAACCATAAAAATCAAGATGATACCTGCTAATTGGCTATGGCAGTTTCAACTTACAATAATCACTTACTTCAAATTAAATATAGCAGACATATCCCCTATACTCTATACTGTCTGATAAATAGAGGTCGAGGTCATGTGAGAATCTAACTAGAATAAGGACTCTGCAAGGTACACAAATACCAAATAGCTATATTACTCATAGAAAGAGATAAATAAAGAAAACTTTTTTTAAGTTATCACTGAACCATGAAAATGAGAGCAAGAACAATGAACAAATGACCGACGGAAACTTTAAAACATTAGGCATATATATTCAAAACATGGATTCTGGTCATCTACATGTTCTACATTTTGTACCTTCTAAAATACTAAATTTTAAAGAGGTTTGCTAACACCGACGTGACTGCCATCGCCTGTGTCAGATCGCCTATGTCGATATTTCTGCAATATCAGTCAAACGCATCAGAAAAAATATAATACATTTTTACATAAAATTCGAACTTTTCTTTTTTTTGTTTTGTGTTTCTATATATTAGCCAGAGTATTCAATGTCACTACGTTAAGTCAATAATATCTTTCTATAGCTAAAAATACATGTTTACATAAATTTCGAACTTTTCTTTTTTATTGTTTTGAGTGTCTATATATTAGCCGGACTACGTTAAGTCAATAATATCTTTCTTTTACAACATCGGAGAAATTAATTCATTCCATGCCAGCGTTTAGCATATCACTATCATTTTGTGTATTCTTCATGTTCTTCAATATCAACTAACCCCCTTATTCACAAACGCCATGTCATATTCTCACATCTTCCTCATTGCATTTGTTGTTACCATTCGACCATGTCAATGGATGTTATTTTGTGACAATCTGCGATATTAACATATTCTATAACGAACTCTTAATTTGCATTATTCAAATACTTTTTTGCTTTTCTGTATTATTTTTCGAATTAAACATTGCACTTGAACTTTCAGATGTGCTATCTTCCATTTCATCTGAATCTGAATCGGTGCTTTCTTCACTCTCCTCTGAAACTTCTTTTTCACAACATGATTTAACCGTATTAACATTATGAAATTTTTTATGCTGATTAAGATTTTTAATACTATCAAAAGTTTTTCCACAAAAGCAATCAAAAATTCCATCATTATGTTTCCTCATGTGCCCTAACAATCCTGATTTGGACCCGACCTGTTTTCCGCATAAGTGACACTGATATTGTTCATTTGTTGTCATATTCCTTATGCACGAGTCTTCATGAAGTGTTAACTTACTTTTAACAAGAAATTTCTTGTTACATTTCTTACATTTCAGGAGACCTCTTTTTTTATGATTTAATATGTGTTTTTCTAATTGATGTTTATACATAAATACACAACTGCAGGTTTTAACCTCACATTTAAAAGATTGTTCGGAATGAGTTGCGATCTCATGTCGTCTCAGTGCTTGTTTATTACTGTAGTACAACCCACAATATCTACAAATAATATGTGTTTCTTTCCGTTCTACATAAAGATGGCGGCGTCTATGCTTGTCATAATCCTTATTATCTTTCGTTGAAAAATCACATTTCTCACATTTATAAACCTTCGACTTTCGTTCCTTATCAATAGCCTTATTCAACGTTTTAACAATACCCTCAGTATCATCCTCATCCTCATCATCACCATCCATGTCAATATCATTAACATTATCAGAGATACCATCATGTTCTTTCAAATCATGTGGTGTTTGTGATTGGAGTTCAGCATCCTTTTGCTTGCGAATAATGTAATAATGGTGTTTGTAATGTTTAGTATACTGTGTCTTATCTTCTGTTGAGAACTCACAATGTGAACAACGGTAAACATCTGGAGTTTGTTTTAAATATTTTTCATTCTGTTGAGTGAGTAAAATTTCATTCACTCGGTCAACAAATTCCTCAACATTATAATTATCAGCATTAAACTCTTCCATTGTGGTTTTTAAACATGTATTCTCGACTGGAAAATTTGCTTCTTTATTCTGATCACTTTCAAATGTCATACTGTTAATATTATTTCTAAACTTTATAGATGCCCTGTAATTGAATCCTGTTTCTCCCTGAAAATGTATTTTTCTCATATGTTTTGAAAGACTCTCTTTAGCTTTATACACTTTATTGCAAATGTCGCATCTAAACATTAGTTTTTTGACACAATAATCCTCATGTCTTTTTAGTGCAGTTTTAACTATGAATACCTGTGCACATTTCATACATTTCAGAAGACCTTGTGATTTGTGCCATAACAAATGTTTTTGTAATGCAGATTCTTCCATAAAACGAGCTGCACACCCGCTAAGCCTACATATCCATAATGGCTTGTCCGGATGCATGATTTTTTTATGCTTTTGCAAACCGTCTTCTGATTTATATCTATTTCCACATAAATGACAAAAGTATTTTTGATATTTATATAGTTCAGACTTTCTGAGCTTTCGTTCGAGGTAACAGTGATGTTTTCGGTGTTTCTCTTGTTCCTTCTTATCACATGTTGAAAATTCACACTTTTTACAATGCCATAACATTTCTTGATTGGTCTCACCTGTTTCATCCTTTCCTATTTCTGATTGGCTCTTATTTCTAAACCTTCTGTCAGATATTTCATCGTTTATGTCATCGACTATCTGTTGTTGTAACAATGGTAATGGATCACTGTCATCTTCTTCTAAGGAAAAGTCGTCCGGAAGTGGTGATCCTTCTTCACAAGTCTTTTTTAAACAATCCTCTTCCAAATCAACACTGTCCTATAATCAGATTGCAACTTTTTGTTTTATTTGATATTTCAAATATTTATTTTTGCAGATCTTAAATGTTAGTGATGTTATCCAATTTAAATAACAAATGAATGTTTAAAACCGTATGCTTATATTACAGATGTCATCGAACACTGGTAAAATTTATTTTTAAAAAGAGGAAAAACGGAATCAACTCAAACTGAATTAAAGATGAAATTGATGCTCCAAGGAGCATGTGTTACTCTGTTTAGGCAGTGCATGCATAAATAAATTGATGAAAGTGTTTTACTAGTTGTTTTTATAGATAATTTGTATTTCATAGGTATATACCTGCTTTTAAAAATCAAGACATCTTAATTTCCTTGGGTTGCAAAATTGGAAGATTTCAGAAAGGATTTATTCTGGCCAGGAAAAATGAAAAAAATCGTACTCTTAGCTAAACATTGGCTAAAAGCTTCTGAAACCCTTTTTAAATGAATGTTATATTCAGAGCAGCAAAAATCATGAGAGTTTGACTGGGTTGATAAATCATTTTAAAGAGATATTGGAAGATGCGGTGTGAGTGCCAAAGAGACAACTCTCCATCCAAATAACAATTTAAAATAAATAAACCATTATAAGTCAATGTATCTACTTCAGCACGGAGCCTTGGCTCACACAGAACAACAAGCTAACCAGATGCCTCGCAGGGCGATGCTTTATACGACCGCAGAGGTTGAACCATAAACGGTTGGGGCAAGTATGGACACAACATTCAAGCTCGATTCAGCTCTAAATTTGGATTGTGCTTAAATAGTTGACACAGCATAGGTTTCTGACACAGAACGAATGTGGTCTAATGAACTTAAAAATTTTGTTTTGCCTTTGAGCAATACACTATGCTGTTGAATATTAATCCTCTCAAAAAAATGTTTGACGAAATTTTCTATATATTTATGAAATTTCAAAAGTGAAAAATTTACCCCCCCTCCAATTTTTTTTTTAAATTCCCCTTTCCTTTATTGCAAAACGATCTCAATTCAAATATTTGAATGGAGTTTGCAACAACAATTACTCATTTAAATACATCATAAAATATTAAAATGTAAAAAATGTGCTTGTTGTCACTGAAAGGTAAAGATTGTTTTAATTTATCATTTGGTAGTAAAAGTGAATATACATTGTATAAAACAATGATATAGGTTGATTCAACTACTATTCTGGACAAAGAAAGATAACTCCAATTGAAAGTTCTTGCTATTGCACAATACTGTGCAATTGAAAATACTTGCTGTTGCACAATACTGTGTAATTGAAGATTTCTTGCTATTGCGCAATACTGTGCAATTAATAATTTCTTGCTATTGCACAATACTGTGCAATTGAAGATTTCTTGTTATTGCTGAGTACTGAGCAATTGAAAATTTCTTGCTATTGCACAATACTTAATATAATAATTTTGGATCCTGATTTGGACCACCTTGAAAACTGGGCCCATAATAAAAAATCTAAATACATGTTTGGATTCAGCATATCAAAGAACCTCAGGAATTCAATTTATGTAAAAATCAAACTAAGTTTAATTTTGGACTCTTTGGACTTTAATGTAGACCAATTTGAAATCAAGACCAAAAATTAAGAATCTACATACAGAGTTAGATTTGGCATATCAAAGAACCCCATTTATTCAATTTTTGATGAAAACAAACAAAGTTTAATTTTAGACCCCGATTTGGACCAACTTGAAAACGGGGCCAATAATAAAAAATCTAAGTACATTTTTAGATTCAGCATATCAAAGAACCCTAAGGATTCAATTTATGTCAAAATCAAACTATGTTTAATTGTGGACCCTTTGAACCTTAATGTAGACCAATTTGAAAACAGGACCAAAAATTAAGAATCTACATACACAGTTAGATTCGTTTCATTTTGGACCCTTTGTGCCCCTTATTCCTAAACTGTAAGGACCAAAACTCCCAAAATTAATACCAACCTTCCTTTTATGGTCATAAACCTTGTGTTTAAAATTCATAGATTTCTATTTACCTATACTAAAGTAATGGTGCAAAACCAAGAAAAATCCTTATTTGGACCCCTTTTTGGCCCCTAATGCCTAAACTGTTAGGACCAAAACTACCAAAATCAATACCAACCTTTCTTTTGTGGTCATAAACCTTGTGTTAAAATTTCATATATTTCTATTCAAATTTTACTTAAGTTAGAGTGTGAAAACTAAAAGTATTCGGACGACGACGACGACGCAGGCGAGGTCGCCAACGTGATAGCAATATACGACGAAAATTTTTCAAATTTTGCTGTCGTATAAAAACCAAGGATAATGCTTATTTGGGCCCTTTTTTTGGCCCCTAATTCCTAAACTGTTGGAACCACAACTCCCAAAATCAATCCCAACCTTCCTTTTGTGGTCATAAACCATGTGTCAAAATTTCAAAGATTTCTATTCACTTAAACTAAAGTTATTGTTTGAAAACCAAGAAAATGCTTATTTGGGCCCTTTAAGGCCCCTTATTCCTAAAATGTTGGGATCAAAACTCCCAAAAATCAATCCCAACCTTTCTTTTGTGGTCATAAATTATGTGTTAAAATTTCATAGATTTCTATTCACTTTTACCAATGTTTACTAAAGTTAGAGTGTGAAAAACTAAAAGTATTTTCGGACGACGACAAAGCAGATGCAGCGCCAACATGATAGCAATATACAACAAAAAAATTACAATTTTTGCGGTCGTATAAAAAGGGCCCCAAAATTACAAGTGTAAAACCATTCATGACAAACTGGAAAAGACTTATTTAAATGATTTGACTTGCATGTGCATGTAAATATTGTACATTTGTTCAAATCATTAAAATATTTTTAAATGTATTTTTTGTCATAAAAGTCAACAAGTCATTGCCAGTATGGCAATGAGATTATTCCCTTTCAACAAGTAAGTAAAGGGAAAAAACTCCAACCAAAATCATGTATAAAGACACTAGCGTAGTTCACTAAACATGTTTCAAAACTTTTCAATTGCTACTAGAACAGTCAAGGGTCTAACTTAAAAAAAGTTATTAGCATGATTAGAGAAAAAATACATACATGTTGTTATTGTGGGCTTAAATATTAAAAAAACTGTGATAACATTAAAACATATGTATGTTACACGTTTCAAAGGGAAATATACAACCTTTATTTTGTTAAATTTTTCTCAAGTTCTATTGATATTATAATTTTCTTTAAGTATACTTTGCAAGGATATAACAGCTCATAGTTTACAAATTGTGCAAAGTACACCTATGTTATTACAGAAAATATTTACATTCCTGCAATAACAAAAAGCTATTCTGTATCTCTGTAAAGGCGTTGCTCTGACATGCATAACAATGTATTTCAATTCATTGTAAGAAATGATGATCAGAGCTTGTAATGAGGCACTGCGTAAGATTTCAAGTGTCTCATTTACTCTCATATAGTAAGTTTTATGCTTGTCATAACTATAAGCCTTGTTATCACAGCTTAGTTTGCCCTTAAAAGCCTTGTCTCATTGGTTTACCGTGGTTGATAAAAATTGTATTAATGGAAATAGAAAATTAGTTATCAAGGTAATATATCAAGCTACTGCGCAAAATTTTAGGAATTCCAAAGTGCCCATTAAAGATAAGATATTTATGATATATATATTTAACTGATAACAAACATATGTTAAGGAAAAAAGAGTAGACAACTCATGAAAGTGTCTGTAATAACACATACATATCTCTGATAATTACTTGTTTAAGTTAAACCCTTGACTGTAGAATGATGTAACTGATCCTACCTGATAATTTATCATGAAAAAAAAATAATCTTCAATTCATTACCTTTCATTATTATAATGATGACATGGATTATGGCAGTAGTAACCAGATGCTCCACAGGGCGCAGCTTTATAAGACCGCAGAGGTCGAAACCTAACAGTTAGGGCATGTATGGACACAACATTTAAGCTTGATAAAGCTCTGAATTTGGATTGTGATTTAATAGTTGACAAAACATAGGTTTCTGACGAAGAATGAATGTGGTCTAAGAACTTAAACTGAAACATTTCAAAATTTGACATTTACCTACATTGTATTATGGTCCAATATCGAAAATCTAAATACATGATTAGATTCAGCATACATGTATCATAAAAACCCAAGAATTCACTTTTTGATGAAATCAAATAATGTTCAATTTAAGACCCTTTAGACCTCAGTGTGAACTAATTTGACAACAAGGCCAAAATATTAAAAATCTAAATACATGGTAATTTGATTCAGCATATTGAACATGTTGAAGAACCCCATATATTGATTTTTTTGTTGAAATCAAACTATGTTTAATTTTGGACCCTTTGGACCTGAGTTAAGACCAATTTGAAAACAGGACCAAAAATTAAGAATCTAACTACAGTGTACACGGTAAGATTTATCATATCAAAAAACACCAATAATTCATTTTTTGATGAAAATAAACAGAGTATAAAACAAATTGTTTTTTTTCTCCAAAAACTGGAAA
The DNA here is from genome assembly GCF_036588685.1 of Mytilus trossulus. NCBI lineage: Eukaryota > Metazoa > Mollusca > Bivalvia > Mytilida > Mytilidae > Mytilus > Mytilus trossulus. The sequence goes on from NC_086380.1 coordinate 28,971,898, forward strand.
CAAACTATCATGACTATTTTAAAAAAAAAATCCATAGGTTTCTTTGCTTACTTTACTAAAGTTATTGTGCGAAAACCCAGAAAAATGCTTATTTGGGCCCTTTTTGGTCCCTTATTCCTAAACTGTTAGGACCAAAACTCCCAAAATAAATCTCATCCTTCCTTTTATGGTCATAAACCTTGTGCTTAAATTTCATAGATATATTTTTACTTATACTTAAGTTATAGTGCTAAAACCAAATGTCTTCAGATGACGACGACGATGACGCCAACGTTATACCAATATTCTTTAAAAAAAAATCAATTTTTGCAATCATATTATCGTTTAAAAAATAATTCAATTTCAATTATGGCCACAAACATTAGACCATGTTACAACCAGTTTTGTTAGAAGATTCCTTATGTTCTACTTTGATGCATCTAATAAATAAGATTACCATATTACCCATGTACATGTAAGCAGTCAATACGTCCTCTTTAACATATATAATGCTTCTATATCATGTATATATATATACAGTCTGAGAGATGTTTGGTGAAAATAAAAATGGCTGATATAAATAAAGGAAGTATACCTCTGTTTGAAATTCATCAATCAAATAAGAAAAAACAATTTAAGGTTACAAACAAAGAAACACAACACTAAAATGCAACACACAGAAACGAACAATATTATAACAATGTCCAATTTCCTGACTCGGTACAGGACATTTTTAAATACAAGAGGCTCTCAAGGACCTGAACCCCTCACCTTGATTATTTGGCATTTATCTTTCTTTTTAGTGTCTATTTTCTTGTATTTTTTTTGTTTTTTGGGTATAATGTAGATCTTACTTTTTGGTAAAATTTTGTTGTTTACAGTTTATCTTTATCGTTAATTATAATATTCAAGAATAAACAAAAACTGCAAAAATTCCTTAATATTACCAATTTAGTGGCAGCAACACAACAATGGGTTGTTACAATGTTGATGCATCTGATAATTTCAGGGCTGATAAAACTTGTTCTAATCATGTCTAATGAACACTTTTGATTTTTTATTTTCCTTTTTGAATTTTCCTCGGAGTTTAGTATTTTTGTGTTTTTACTTTTGTCACATGTCAGATTTGCTGGTAATTGCTTTGGTTTTTGAAATATAAGCCAAAATCTGCATTTTACCCCTACATGCCTTATGTTCTATTTTTAGCCATGGTGGCCATGTTTTTTGAAGAAACAGAAAATAAAACACAAACTTTATTCTAGATAGTGTAAGGATCATTCAGCTTATTAGTGTGGTTGGAATTGGTTCAGTAGTTTCAGAGGAGAAGATGTTTGAAATAGTTTACATCAGACGGATGACAACAGACGAGGATGCCAAGTGAGGGCTAAAGCTCACAGTTCCTTCGGAAATATTTTAACCTCTTCTGACAGCAACATTCATGATAACATGATGAAGGCAAATGTTTTGTGGTTTAATAAAAATTGTATAAGAAAAAGTTTAACAAGAGTGCACACGCTGAAATGTCTCGCCTTCTTTACTAATCATTGATATTATGTTGATAGACCTAAATATAAAGCTTTATTACAACTGACATATAAACTCAACATTAACCAAGAAAACGAAACATTGATCAATGAACCATGAAAATGAGGTCAAGGTCAGATGAACCATACCAGGCAGACATGTACAGCAAACAATTCTCCAATACAACAAATATAGTTGACTTATTGCTAATAAATTAAGAAAAAAAGACCAAAACACAAACACTTAATTCTTAGCAATGGACCGTGAAAGTGAGGTCAAGGTCAAATAAAACCTGACTAACAGACATATATATCATAAAATATTTCCATAAATCAAATAGAGTTGACCTAATGCATAAAGTATTCGAAAAATAGACCAAAACTCAAAATTTAACTTTGACCACTGATCCATGAAAATGAGGTCATGGTCAGATGACACCTGTCAGCTAGACATGTACACCTTAAAATCATTCTATACATCAAATATTGTAGACCTATTGCATATATACATTGTAGTATAAGAAAAACAGACCAAAACACAAAAACTTAACTATAACCACTGAACCATGAAAATGGGGTCAAGGTCAGATGACACCTGCCAGTTGGACATGTACACCTTACAGTCCTTCCATACACCAAATATATACTAGACCTATCGCTTATAGTATCTGAGATATGGACTTGACCACTAAAACTTAACCTCGTTCAATGATCCATAAAATGAGGTCGAGGTCAAGTGAAATCTGTCTGACAGGCATGAGGACCTTGCAAGGTACGCACATACCAAATATAGTTATCCAATTACTTATAATAAGAAAGAATTTAACATTACAAAAAAATGTAACTTTTTTTAAAGTAGGCACTGAACCTTAAAAATGATGTCAAGGACTTTGGACATGTGACTGACGGAAAGTTCGTAACATGAAAAAAAAATATAAAGCTTTTAAGAAGTTAGCTAACGCTGCAGTGGGATTACTATCCCTATGTCGAGCTGCCTGGAACAAAAGTTGCAGGCTCAAAAAAAATTGTATAAGAAAAAGTTTAAATTAACATTGTTTATACCTTTTCGCTGTCTTCTCCAGCATCTTCACTGTTATAATTCTGTGTTTGGTCTGGTTTACTTTCCATCTCTTGGTCATGATTGGTTACTTCACTAAATAAAACCATACATTCTGTACACACTGTCTTGCTTGGTTCTGTAACATTTTCCCCTTCATTGACAAATTCTTTTTTACATAGATAACATAAACTGGATTTAGTTTGATCTAGACAAGTAGAAACAGGTTTAGATGGCTGGGCTTCATCTATTCCAGACAACTGTTTTGCAATGGTCAATATTTCAGCCACGTTAGCTGAGGTGGCATTGTCTTTTGCTTGGGAAGGGTTCTCATTATGGAAAATTTTTCTTCTCTTGTTGCTTCTTGTTTCTCTTATTGTGGGCAGATCCAACGATTTGTTAGCCTCCATTTCAACTTCAAAATCTTGATTTACATCACTGATTTTATTGTTGAGATCCTCTACATTATCAACAGTGCTTGTACTGTCAATGAAGTTGTCATCTGGTCTATGATTGGCAGATGCCACTCGTGCTGTACATGTGATTCCATCCTGGTATTCTATTATTTCCTCTTCAACTTGAACAGCACAAAATGGATTTATGCTTTCGACTTCATTAACAATTTGGTCTACCTGAATTAAATTTTCAGCCGCAGATTTTATATTGTCAATCCCTATAGTCTCACACAAAAGTCTAAAATTTACTTCGTTCTCCTGGGAAATATTTGACTGTCCTGTATATAGGGTCTGCACCAAACAGCAAACTATTTTTAAAGAATAATTCTTAAGACTGACATAAACTCTTGTACTGTGACTTTCAGATGCCAATTGATTCCTCAAATATGGACTTCTACATGCCATTAGAACAAGTTTATGAACAAATATGACGCCATCTTTACACTCAAGGCCTGCATCACAGAATGTCCCATCCTGCTGTAATTCATACATACATTTCGTCAGGTCCTCTGCATGACTAGGAATGGAATAGCTGCCTTCCATGTTTCAGCACCTATTTAAAATTACATTGTGATAAATCATTATATTTATAAATTATTATTCAGATGATGATCTTGTACTACCTATATATAGATTCTACCACTGCATCGAGTGTAATACGAGATTTATCCACTCGAGACAGTTAACTTTTCAAATTTAAAACGCGAGGCTTGCCTGAAAATTTTAAATAAATTAAATTTAACTGTCAAGAGTGGATAAATATCCTATGGTGGTGGAATCTGTTTCTCTAATATTTTTCTAACATAATGCAGGCAAACTTATTCCTTCTTTTCTAATGTCTGCAAAAAGATGTGTTCTTTTATGTGACGTCATCAGGCATGGTCGCCTTTCTCATGCCGTCACAATAGGAAATTCAGAGGAAAGCAAGAAAATTCAACGTCACAATGAAGTACTGAGCTCAAACAAACCACACGTTGTCTAATTTTTTTTATACAATGGGTGCAGAAAGGGACAAATTGATGAAGAATCAGAAAAAGTAAACTACCAACCTGGTCAAATTGATTTTAAAATTTGGTCTTTAATACAATTTCTTATTTCTGTCTCATTTTAACAATCAAGGATAATTTTTACATGAACATGTATCATGTGTAGAGTCTCAAAAGGAAATGAAATGAGTGAGTTCCAGGGATTTAAGTCATTATCATTTGATCAACAAAATTTGCAAAGGTCCCGCCCTATTGTAGTATTTTGTCATGTTTTTAATACAAATAATATTAAGGACCCCCATATTTTCCTCAAGAACTCTTTGTGTATCATATCATGCAGTTGGCATGAAATGGACAAGAATTCAAGGTGTTTTAAATAATATCATGAATATTCCACATGTTGAAACAGATCAAAGTGTATTTCTTTTATTTATTTAGTAAAAATGCTTGACTGCTCTTTACTTTTTGCCAGACAATTAACATCTTTGAATGCTTTGTGCCAGATGAGCTAAAAATGTCCACATTCAAGTTTAAGATTTTTTTCTAAAATGGTGCTTTTGTATGCAAAAGATAATATTTTATTGGCACAAATACATTTACAATAACTAAGCTAAAACACTTAAAATATGTCTTTGAAGTTTAAAATAGCATGAATGGAGAGAAGGGAAGATAATTATTATAAATGATAACTGATTTTAGATTATCTCCCATGAAAACTTCTTAACAGTGTATTGTAATTTCACATATTTTACTGGATATAGCATGGATGTCTTTTTCTTCGAATTTGAAAAAAAAAAATTAAAAAGAAAAAGTGTATGAAATATATTTGTTTAATTTAACATTTGTATAACAATTGAAAAATTAAAACTTGATACAACTACAATAAAAGAATGAATCTGTGGACGCATCAGTTTTAAGATGATGAGTCCACATACATTTGTAGGTGTTCATGTCAGTCAAGGACTAAGTCGCCTAGAGTGAATGTGGCTGGTAGTTTAATAATTTTTGACAAAAACTGTGCCAAATTTATAATCTTTGAATTTTTCGAAAAACAAAGGATTTTCTTATCCCAGGCATAGATTACCTTAGCTGTATTTGGCACAATTTTTTGGAACTTTGGATCCTCATTGCTCTATAACTTTGTACTTGTTTGGCTTTATAAATATTTTGATATGAGCGTCAATGATGAGTCTCATCATATGTAGACGAAATGCGCGTCTGACGTACTAAATTACAATCCTGGTACCTTTGTTACATGTAATTTTAAGCATGATAAGTGACACATGTGACAGGGACTATAGTCATGATAGTTGGAGCTTGAAAATAAAATACATCTCATAATTTAAGATATCTAGAAAGGCTATTTTTATTTTGCTGCGACAGGAAGGTGTCTTGGTAAAAATATAAAATAACCTTTCAAGAAGCCAATATTCATGATATTACTTTGGACTATATTAAAGCCAGTTAATTGAATCATACTTATTTCTTTTTTTTAATATGCATGTCAAAATTGTCAGGCAAAAAATAGCAGGCCTCCGTCTTTCTGTCCATCTGTCTGGTGTTAACATGTTTCACCTTACACATTTTACTTGAGAACAAAATTTATCTAAATTTCATAAGACTTTCATGTAACATAATTGTTTCTCATAATCATGACAAATGCATGATGGTCAAATGATCTGTTACAGTATCCTTTTTTGGTGAAAATAAGATTAAAACATTTTGAATTACAGGACTTTGTAATTAAAACAGGCATGATAGGAGTGGTATTTTTCACATGTTGCCCCAAATCTTAAAATAATTTATGATTAATGCTTGAAACTTTACACACTTTTGACCTATATCAAACTAAAGATCTGTATACTTTTGGTGGTGATTCCATATTTAATTTTAGAGTTATTGACATTTAAATAATTTGTAAGGGTTCCGCGGAACCCGCAGTGTCTCGCCTACTCTTGCTGTAAATTGCAGGCTCAACAAAAATGAGGAAAAAAATCGATAAAAATATTTCTCTTGATACTATCTTATGATTGTAAGAAGCTTCTGTCTTAGTTTGGTAAAAATTTAGGATAGTTAATGAATTTAATACATGTTTTGAAAACTTTAACTGCAGACTGTATGTAATGTTAACTGGAAAAAATCTAAGTCCATTTAAAAGTAAAATACAGAAAAAAATGGGTGGTCACATGTCACTCTGTATCTCAGAATTTGTTTACAAATATTGCATAAAACTTCACACATTTCTTAGTCATATTAATCTGAAGATCTGTATACTTTTTTCATAATGATTCTTTATTTCATTTTCGACATGTAATATTTAAATGTTGAAAGAAAAAAAATATAATAGCCTTTCAAGATGTCATAATTATTTGGACTAGGCAAACAGGTATCAGGGCCAACAGTAGGGCGAAAGTGAATCAGGTTGAAGGGTCCCTGATTCCTAAACCAGCCCCTGTGCTTGGAAGTTGGAGTTGATACATCTGCATATAATATGGGGACAAAGTCCCCAATAACCAATAACAGCAGAAAATTCAATAAAAAAAAAAAATTCTGGAAAATTTCCCGAATTTTTCATTGTACTAATGAACTCAATATTGTTCAATTTTTTTTGTCATGTTTTGAAATCCTGGACCTGCGCAGAAATCTACAATGAACTTCTTTTTTCCGGTTTTGTTTGTATGAATCTTTGAGTAAAATATATATTTATCAGTCCAGTATAAATAGGAAGGAACACAATACCAATTTCATTTTTAATAATTCCTTCATATGAAAAAACATTACCTGATGATAGCGTTTCTTTGTTTACATTGCATATGACGTCATAACTTAAATAACGTCACAACTAAAATCCCTTACAACAGAACCAAAATCGGAAACGTTACGGTATTTCCGTTTCTTTTTTTAACAAATATTTAAGTTACAAAAAAATAATTCGTACAGACTTCGTCCCCATTTACAGGTAAGGCCAAATAAAAAAGCATGTGTGTTTCCTGTTTCCCTACCTACCCTATATTTTAAGCTTAGAAATAGCCTACCCTAAAGTTTTTTTTGGTCATTTTTCAATAAGCACTGTTAAAGTCAGGATTTCTCTCCCATAGACTCAATGTAAAAAAAATTGGTAAAATAAAAAAAAATCCCTACCTACCTACCCTATTTTTTTCAAAGATGAAACAGGAAACTCACATATTATTTTATTTGGCCTAATGCCTGCCTCATATTATTGCAACTGCTGGGTCATGTGGGTCCTCATCTTCATCACAGGAGTTTGAAATCCTATCAGTAAGGGGGTTCGAGAGAAGCTCTACTGTGATAGTTGACTTAAGTATATTCTTACCCCCTTACTGATAGGATTTCAAACTCCTGTGTCTTCATCCTCACTTTGTTTTACAGCTCAGCTCATGGTACAATGAATTTTTTTTTGTATAATTTCGGTATTTGTATTTAGACTTTCCTAACCTAATGATACTGTACAGTATACTGCTAGTGTTATCTTAAGCACTGGGGCTTGTATAGTGGGTCAGTCTGACCCACTAAACAAGTCCCTGTGGTTTAGTATAAAATAAAAACAAGTTCAAAGTCTGTGATTCTCTTCACTTACCCTTTCCTAGAAATCAAATGGTCAAAAGGGAGCTCATAAAACATTTTGAAGGTTCCTTCTAAGTTATCTTCTTTAGAATTTTTAGACTGTTATTATGGTTTTCAAAACGATAGATTGTTGATTTCCATATGACGCTACCTTGATTTTTTCGGTCTTTAGCTTATATCCTAAATAATTGTGTCTAATAATTAACCCTTATAATGATGTAACCACCTAGGGTAGGTAATGCATATTCATGACTACGCGATGATTGACAGCTATGTAGATAAAAGAAAGCTTCGTAGTTCCGATCATAATAACAGTCAAAGTATGAAAATAAAGTAAGAGCAGATATACTAATAAAGAAGTAATAATAAGAAAAATAAATGGAAATACATAAATTCTAAATTATAATGAGGATAAGCAGAGACAATAAACCGCTGCGTAATGAGCGCATGATACGCCCGATCTGTTGTGTGGAAGTTTTATGCAACAAAGCATAAAATGTTTCTGAGGAAGTTTTAAGAAATAACCATTTATGATTTTTGAGACACGGCGGGACATGTGACCCCCCCCCAAAAAAAATATCACTAAAATAAAATTTTGAGTCATCACAAGTAAACATATTTTATTTATTTTTTTATTAAAATTAATTTAAAAAAGACAAACATCCGGGTATTTTGATAAAACTGTGAGACATTTTTTTCGGCATTTTATTTTAATGCAATCATTCTACTATCAGACTATGGAATGTGTATCCAGTAAAAAATATATGTGTATACATTTTTTGGCACGAAGATCGATTGATTGATTAATTGATGGTTCCAGTGGCAAATATTTCATAGATATAGGAAGATGTGGTGTGAGTGCCAATGAGACAACTCTCCATCCAAACAACAATTCAAAAATTAAACCGTTATAGGTTAAAGTACGGCCTTCAACACGGAGCCTTGGCATGTTTATGACGATCATGAAGAATTTGTATGTTAACTATAATCAGAATGTATTTAAAAGATATTAGAAATTAAGAACAAGATGTAAGTATAAATCCAAGAGAAGACTAGTCTACCGGGGTATGATGTATTTGAGCTTCTTCTTTGTTTTATTTGGTAAGCTAGATTGAGGTAACGAGCAGGATTCATGAGGTTTTATATAATACGCCTTTATTACGAGCAGTTTATTCTTTATTATAACTATCATGGTAATTGTACGTCTAACACTGTATATATATTCCTGACTTAACTTTTGTTTACCTAAGAGCCCTGTAGATGAATTTCTAAAACAAAATTAGTCTGGGCACCTAAATATTGTCAAGAAATTGTATAGTAAAACTTACTATAAAAATTCTTGATTTTATTAAAATATTGATGCATTTTACTAGTAGCCGTACGGTGACCTAAAGTTGTTAATGTCTGTGTCTCATTTTTGGTCCTTTGAGGATAGTTGTTTCATTGGCAATCATATCACATCTTCTTTTTTATATTCACATACCAATTCCTGGGCGATTTTTTTTTTTGGGGGGGGGGGGCTATTTTATGCAGATAATTATATTTTTTTTTCAGACATTGTTCCTGTAAGCACATGTACTCTACTAGAATGCGTCACTGGTTAGATTTTTGTTTAATTTCAAAATACCCAGCAATTCATTTAATTATATTTCAAACAAAATTTTAAATAAATGTTTTCTCGAAATTCACGAAATTGAATGTAACTCATTTATTTAATGTAAAAGCTTCCCACCAATCTTATATTTGACATAAAATAAACGGTCCCAGCACAGCGGCACTTCTGTATAAAGGAACTGAAGTGATCCCTTTTCCCAGCATTTCTAAAATACGGCCCCGTCACAGCGGCACTTCTGAATATAGGAACTGAAGTGATCCCATTAATGTATCGCAGGGGATATCATCGAAATTCCTGGTGAACGTCCATCTGGTCTTGTTTGCACTCTCATGTGTACGATTCTTGTCAGATTTTTATATTATCAGCAATGACAGTTTCAAAAATAAGTCCTAAGCTTTGACCTTTTGAAATATAAATAATAACGGATATCTCTTTGCATTTTCTCTGAAGCTTTTATTTCTCCATTAAAAATAAAAGGAAATGAAAAAACATGATTTTTTATTAGTTATTGCCCTTGTTGTTCCTTGGTTAACAAAAAAATATGTGAAATACAGGGGACATATGCACTTTGTTCTTTTATTGATAGATTAGTTTTTTTCACGTCGTCCTTCATGTCATAGGAAATGATATCAGGATATGGTGCTTTAGTTGTCAGTTATGTTGTTAGTCAGTTGTAGAAGCCATCGCTCCGCTAGGCCGCTCAATTTCAGATGAAACATGTCCAAGGATCTGTGCCTCATCCTCTGCACTTGCTGTAGCCGACGCCGTAATCTTTTTACGAAAAAAAATCGGGAACACTTTTCTGCGATTTATCCATCTTGTTTTATTAAATGAACTAAATTATCCTTAATAAAAGATCACGCATACTTCATCGGAAATAATTGGAATCTATCCTCATATCCTAACCCTTGTTACATATGGATATCTCCGAATTTAACTGCTGCGAACATATCTTTATTTATATTTTTTTCCTGTCAAATTGATGTGCATGGATGCTTGAGCATCTGAGCATACATGCAAGCTACGCCACTGTGTCAGACAAATATATCCTAGTTTAGAGAGCTACCATTTATTTATTTTTTATAGAAAAAAAGGGGGGGGGCTAGGATGAAAAAAATATCGTGCATTTTTATTTAGTTGTAATCTCGGTCTTGTCTTTTTATTTTTCGCTCTATTCGGTCTTGCATTTTTTATTAGTTTATCCTGACTTTTTTTTACATTATTTGTCATCATGCTTTTTTTTGCCAAGTTGCTCATCCTGCCTTTTTTTTTTTTACATAAATTGTCATCCTGCAATTTTTTTGCCAAGTTGCTCATCCTGACTGTTTTTAACTCAAAACTTCTGTCCTGCCATTTTTCATTTTTTTTTCATCCTAGATTTATTGGCAACAACTACTGTCTTTTTTGGTGTAAAGGGTCCGCTTGTTTCTAGTTATAAAATGGCACAAACAAAGAAAGCGACATAAATAAATTGTTTCATTGAAGATAATTGATTTCTTTTAGCTAATAACATGATTTATCTTCTATTTGAGATGATCATTAGGTCTGATAGGAAAAAAAGATTCTAGTCCTGGACCCACGAATCAAGTCCATTAAAAAAAAACCTACCATCTTATCAATGGGATATCGACCGAGATGAAAATTATGAAATGATGATTAAACTTATGATATATCCAAAGGTTAATCATCCAACTTTTTAATGCTGTTTAAATTGAAGTCATTTTGAAATGTATAGTGTGGATGATTGAAAAATCCATTCAAATAACCACCAGAATGAGGTTTTATATAATATGAGCTTTTTATTGGTTGTACTTAGTACAATAGATCAAGGTAACCACTAAAATGAGATTTTATATAATATGAGCTTTTTATTGGTTGTACTAAGTACAATAGATCAAGGTAACCACCAGGATGAGGTTTTATATACTATGAGTTTTTTATTGGTCATACTAGTACAATAGATCAAGGTAACCACTAGGATGAGGTTTTATATAATATGAGCTTTTTATTGGTTGTACTTAGTACAATAGATCAAGGTTACCACTAGGATGAGGTTTTATATAATATGAGCTTTTTATTGGTTGTACTTAGTACAATAGATCAAGGTAACCACCAGGATGAGGTTTTATATACTATGAGTTTTTTATTAGTCATACTAGTATAATAGATCAAGGTAACCACCAGGATGAGGTTTTATATACTATGAGTTTTTTATTAGTCATACTAGTATAATAGATCAAGGTAACCACCAGGATGAGGTTTTATATAATAAGAGCTTTTTATTGGTCATACTAGTATAATAGATCAAGGTAACCACCAGGATGAGGTTTTATATAATAAGAGCTTTTTATTGGTCATACTAGTATAATAGATGAATGTAACCACCAGGATGAGGTTTTATATAATATGATCTTTTTATTGGTCATACTAGTATAATAGATCAAGGTAACCACCAGGTTGACGTTTTATATAATATGAGCTTTTTATTGGTTGTACTAGTACAATAGATCAAGATAACCACCAGGATGAGGTTTTATATAATTTGAGCTTTTTATTGGTTGTACTAAGTATAATAGATCAAGGTAACCACCAGGATGATGTTTTATATAATAAGAGCTTTTTATTGGTCATACTAGTATAAAAGATGAAGGTAACCACCAGGGTGAGGTTTTATATACTATGAGCTTTTTATTGGTCATATTAGTACAATAGATCAAGCTAACTACCAGGATGAGGTTTTATACAATATGAGCTTTTTCTTAGATGAACTTAGTACAATAGATCAAGGTAACCACCAGGATGAGGTTTTATATAATATGAGCTTTTTATTGGTTTTACTAGTATAATAGATCAAGGTAACCACCAGGATGAGGTTTTATATACTATGAGTTTTTTTATTGGTCATACTAGTATAATAGATCAAGGTAACCACCAGGATGAGGTTTTATATAATTTGAGCTTTTTATTGGTTGTACTAAGTATAATAGATCAAGGTAACCACCATGATGATGTTTTATATAATAAGAGCTTTTTATTGGTCATACTAGTATAATAGATGAAGGTAACCACCAGGATGAGGTTTTATATACTATGAGCTTTTTATTGGTCATACTAGTATAATAGATCAAGGTAACCACCAGGATGAGGTTTTATATACTATGAGTTTTTTATTGGTCATACTAGTATAATAGATCAAGGTAACCACCAGGATGAGGTTTTATATAATTTGAGCTTTTTATTGGTTGTACTAAGTATAATAGATCAAGGTAACCACCAGGATGAGGTTTTATATAATAAGAGCTTTTTATTGGTCATACTAGTATAATAGATCAAGGTAACCACCAGGATGAGGTTTTATATAATAAGAGCTTTTTATTGGTCATACTATTATAATAGACCAAGGTAACCACCAGGATGAGGTTTTATATAATATGATCTTTTTATTGGTCATATTAGTATAATAGATGAAGGTAACCACCAGGTTGAGGTTTTATATAATATGATCTTTTTATTGGTTGTACTTAGTATAATAGATAAAGGCAACCACCAGGATGAGGTTTTATATAATATGAGCTTTTATTGGTTGTACTAAGTGTAATAGATCAAGGTAACCACCAGGATGAGGTTTTATATACTATGAGGTTTTATTGGTTTTACTAGTATAATAGATCAAGGTAACCACCAGGATGAGGTTTTATATAATATGAGCTTTTATTGGTTGTACTAAGTGTAATAGATCAAGGTAACCACCTGGTTGAGGTTTTATATAATATGAGCTTTTATTGGTTGTACTAAGTGTAATAGATCAAGGTAACCACCAGGATGATGTTTTATATAATATGAGCTTTTTATTGGTTTTACTAGTATAATAGATCAAGGTAACCACCAGGATGAGGTTTATATAATAAGAGCTTTTTTTTTGTTTTACTAGTATAATAGATCAAGGTTACCACCAGGATGATGTTTTATATAATATGAGCTTTTATTGGTTGTACTAAATGTAATAGATCAAGGTAACCACCAGGATGAGGTTTTATATAATATGAGCTTTTTATTGGTTGAACTTAGTACAATAGATCAAGGTAACCACCAGGATGAGGTTTTATATAATAAGAGCTTTTTATTGGTTGTACTAAGTATAATAGATCAAGGTAACCACCAGGATGAAGTTTTAAATAATATGAGCTTTTATTGGTTGTACTAAGTGTAATAGATGAAGGTAACCACCAGGATGAGGTTTTATATAATATGACCTTTTTATTGGTTGTACTTAGTACAATAGATCAAGGTAACCATCAGGATGAGGTTTTATATAATTTGAGCTTTTTATTGGTTGAACTAAGTATAATAGATCAAGGTAACCACCAGGATGATGTTTTATATAATATGAGCTTTTATTGGTTGTACTAAGTATAATAGATCAAGGTAACCACCAGGATGAGGTTTTATATAATTTGAGCTTTTTATTGGTTGTACTAAGTATAATAGATCAAGGTAACCACCAGGATGAGGTTTTATATAATATGAGCTTTTTATTGGTTTTACTAGTATAATAGATCAAGGTAACCACCAGGATGAGGTTTTATATAATATGAGCTTTTTATTGGTTGTACTTAGTACAATAGATCAAGGTATCCACCAGGATGAGGTTTTGTATTATATGACCTTTTTATTGGTTGTACTTAGTACAATAGATCAAGGTAACCACCAGGATGTGAGGTTTTATATAATTTGAGCTTTTTATTGGTTGAACTAAGTATAATAGATCAAGGTAACCACCAGGATGAGGTTTTATATAATAAGAGCTTTTTATTGGTAATTCTAGTATAATAGATCAAGGTAACCACCAGGATGAGGTTTTATATAATTTGAGCTTTTTATTGGTTGAACTAAGTATAATAGATCAAGGTAACCACCAGGATGATGTTTTATATAATATGAGCTTTTATTGGTTGTACTAAGTATAATAGATCAAGGTAACCACCAGGATGAGGTTTTATTTAATTTGAGCTTTTTATTGGTTGTACTAAGTATAATAGATCAAGGTAACCACCAGGATGAGGTTTTATATAATATGAGCTTTTTATTGGTTGTACTTAGTACAATAGATCAAGGTATCCACCAGGATGAGGTTTTGTATTATATGACCTTTTTATTGGTTGTACTTAGTACAATAGATCAAGGTAACCACCAGGATGTGAGGTTTTATATAATTTGAGCTTTTTATTGGTTGAACTAAGCATAATAGATCAAGGTAACCACCAGGATGAGGTTTTATATAATAAGAGCTTTTTATTGGTAATTCTAGTATAATAGATCAAGGTAACCACCAGGATGAGGTTTTATATAATAAGAGCTTTTTATTGGTCATACTATTATAATAGACCAAGGTAACCACCAGGATGAGGTTTTATATAATATGATCTTTTTATTGGTCATATTAGTATAATAGATGAAGGTAACCACCAGGTTGAGGTTTTATATAATATGATCTTTTTATTGGTTGTACTTAGTATAATAGATAAAGGCAACCACCAGGATGAGGTTTTATATAATATGAGCTTTTATTGGTTGTACTAAGTGTAATAGATCAAGGTAACCACCAGGATGAGGTTTTATATACTATGAGCTTTTATTGGTTTTACTAGTATAATAGATCAAGGTAACCACCAGGATGAGGTTTTATATAATATGAGCTTTTATTGGTTGTACTAAGTGTAATAGATCAAGGTAACCACCTGGTTGAGGTTTTATATAATATGAGCTTTTATTGGTTGTACTAAGTGTAATAGATCAAGGTAACCACCAGGATGATGTTTTATATAATATGAGCTTTTTATTGGTTTTACTAGTATAATAGATCAAGGTAACCACCAGGATGAGGTTTATATAATAAGAGCTTTTTTTTTGTTTTACTAGTATAATAGATCAAGGTTACCACTAGGATGATGTTTTATATAATATGAGCTTTTATTGGTTGTACTAAGTGTAATAGATCAAGGTAACCACTAAGATGAGGTTTTATATAATATGAGCTTTTTATTGGTTGTACTAAGTGTAATAGATCAAGGTAACCACCAGGATGAGGTTTTGTATTATATGACCTTTTTATTGGTTGTACTTAGTACAATAGATCAAGGTAACCACCAGGATGAGGTTTTATATGAAATGAGCTTTTTAATGGTTGTACTTAGTGTAATAGATCGTTCGTCCGTTCTGTTATGGGTATGTAGTTATTCCCTCATAGTTTGAATTTTGGTAAGTTTTCACTTTGCTGGCTATTTATACATATATTGAAGGTGTGCATGTGGTCAGAGTTTTGATTTTTTTTATTAATATGTACTCTTTTGGGAGATAGTTGAACTTTGCCACTTCTGAGGTATAAACGGTTAAATTTTATAGTTATTTAGAATAACACTTTGCATCTGCAGGGACATCAATTGTGTTACCCAGACACAATAATATCTCAAAGAAAGTCCTACACTGACTTTGTTATGAGATAGTTACTTAACAGTGGAGTGCGGGCATCACTTTGTCTAGTTTTTATTAAAACAATTGAATAATACATATTGCTATATATGTAGTTATGGAAACGCATTATCCTACATCCTGTCGATACTTATATTGTGGCATTGCACAAGGTAACACGCGTTTTTCGTACTAATTATGAAGCTCTACACTAGACTGAATATGTTGTATGCGTACGGATTGTTACTTTAGTCTGGGATAGAACAATATATTTATTAGTTGTTTATTTTGGATAGCTTTTAGTAACATCAAGTACTCTTATTTCGGTGATTTCATTTCTATTGTTTTTATCTTTTGACTTGAGGCAGTTGCTTCTGATTCCTACATTGTGTTCTTATGTTGCGCTGTTACACCAATATCACAGGTAAGAGGGGTTTGAGTGCTTACAATAATGTTTAACTCCGCTACATTTTGTATGTGACTCTCCCAAAACAGGAGCATGCAGTTCAGTGACAGTGGTTCTCATCTGTCATTTTTTTTTTTCGTAAATCGGTTTGTTATTGATTATGCTTTTCGTTTTCTCGTTAGAATTGTTTCACAAGTTTTATTTCAAATCTTTCATAGCCGAATATACGGTATGGGGTTTTCTCATTGATGAAGGCTGTACGGTTGCATATGTTTGTTGTTCAGGATATTAACATTACTTTTGTTGTCACTTTGGAGGAATCCCATGTTGTTCTTTAATGGTGCTATTCCTGTCAATTCGTGACCTTTGCTTATAATATAGGACCAGAATTTCTTGGAGTTGTCCTCGTAGTTGGAGCTGACTTCTCCAATGTATATCTTAATGGCTTGTCTTACTTCCCATTGTACTTTTTGTCTTAGTTTATTGTATCTGTCTGGGTCTCTTTTCTTTCTGGTTTTCCTATCTTTCTTGTGTGTTTTTTGTTTTTTGTTGATCTTGCGTCTAATTGCTGTGTTCACCAATGGGCAAAGGCGTGCCTAAATTGAGAATTTTTTGTTCGTACTCGCTTCTCAGTGTTTTTTTTTTTAATTTCTGATTTGAAGCTTTGCCACACGGATTCTTCAGTTCTGTTGCT
The DNA here is from genome assembly GCF_036588685.1 of Mytilus trossulus. Taxonomy (NCBI): domain Eukaryota; kingdom Metazoa; phylum Mollusca; class Bivalvia; order Mytilida; family Mytilidae; genus Mytilus; species Mytilus trossulus. The sequence continues at coordinate 28,988,666 of NC_086380.1, forward strand.
AACGTTTTTAAGAGATGTCTTGGATGTTTCGAGGTCTTCCTTTATCTCACATATATATCTGCTTTTTTCCAAAGGTATATCTTTCTTAATACTGGTTTTGGCTTAAAGAGGGACGAAAGATACCAAGGGGACAGTCAAACTCATAAATCTAAAACAAATTGATAACACCATGGCTAAAAATGAAAAAGACAAACAGAAAAACAATAGTACACATGACACATCATAGAAAACTAAACAATAAACAACACGAACACCACCAAAAACTACGGGTGATCTCAGGTGCTCCGGAAGGTTTAGCAGATCCTGCTCCACATGTGGCACCCATCGTGTTGCTTATGTGATTACAAATCCGGTAAATCGTCTATTTCGGTAGGTCACATTCATGCAAGTGAATGGGATTGTAGTTACGACGTAAGGAACAAATCCGATATCATTTGTGAAACGGTTATTCCATTACGGTCAAACAACTCGTGATGGCGTCCGTAAATTTTACGAAGGGATGATTTCAACCTCACCATTTGGAACTCTTGGTTTAATAGCTTCCTTGTGAGCAGAAACCCTCTATCAAGAAAATCATGATAGGAAATGCAATCACGGGAGTATTGTATCAATTTAGAGATATATACTCCGTTTGCAGGTGCTGCTGGAATGTTGCTACTTAGAAATGGAAAGTTCACAATTGGAAAGCTGAAATCATCTCTTTTGTCGTAAAGTTTTGTATTCAACCGACCCTCATTGTCAATTTCTAGATGTAAGTCAAGATATGAAGCCGACTCAACTGTATCTGTAGTATCCTTTATCCCTAGTTCGATGGGATATATGCGTTCCACTTAGTCACCAAATTTTGAATTGTTTAGTGAAAGAACATCATCTATATAGCGGAAAGTAGAGTTAAAGAATATTGCTAACTTCTTATCTTTCTTTTTAAGAAGTTCCTACATGAAGTCAGCCTCATTATAATAAAGAAACAAGTCGGCAAGTAGAGGGGCACAGTTTGTTCCCATTGGAATACCGACAGTCTGTTGAAAAATTCGTCCTCCGAACGTAACAAATACCTTGTCAATCAAGAAATCAAGCATCTTGATTATATCAGTGTCAGAGAATTTTTTGTTTGAATCAGAGTGAATCTTTACAAAGTAGGATTTATCCCTCCCTAAGACAAGATACTTGTACCTACGTTGGCCATTCTTTTTTATGAAGCAAAGTTATACCAACTCTTTCAATTTGTCTTTTAGTCTGAAATGTGAAATACTTGTGTAAAGAGTAGAAAATTCAAATGTTTTAATACTGTTACAAGATGAAAGATTGCAGATAAAATAGATGTTTATAATTTAGAAAGAGGTTTCGTGAAGCACTTGGAAGACCCAGCAATATACCATTGTGTGTAAGGACACTGATGTAGTTTAGTTATCCAATACAGTGATGGAAGATCCAGTTCTTCATCTTTGGTTGAAATTCCAAAGGAACATAGAACAGACCTATGATTATCCAGGATTTCCTCTTTGATAAGTGTCGTGAGGGTATATGTAGAGTTTCCAAGTGAATTGTCAATACCTAATTCGTTTATCAAGCAGTTAATGTAATGACTTTTACACACAAAAACGATGTTATTTCAGGCTTTATAGGCAGGGACAACAACATATTTGTCATGGAGGTCGAATAGGTGTTTTGCAACATTTGGGTCTTTAAAGATTGACGTAGCTTAGGCATTGATGGACTCATTCAGTTTCTTAATTCTTATTTGTATCAACGACCTCACTGCCTTAATCCATTCGGAAAGAGTGTCTACGTCTTCCTTCACGCGCTTAGTCCATTGCATGGCATAATCCTCGACTGAATCCATCAAAATTTTAAAGTTGTATTTCTAGGTTTACATGATACCGTATAGCGGGCTATTTTCGCGGGGTGCAAATTTTCGCTTATTTTCGCGGACAGAACTTAATCGCCAAAATAAATTCCGCCAAATTAAAAGTGTACATACAAAGGTATTAATAAAATATTTTAATCCGCCAAAATAATAACCGCCAAAATATTACGTATACCTTGTTCAATGAAAATCGCGAAATTTTACACCCGTGAAAATAACCCGCTATACGGTATATCAAGTAAGACGATGGTTTACATGCTATCATCAAGTAAGACGATGTCATGGTCGCCGTTTCCTATTAATGGTTAATGTTTACATCTTAGTTTGAATGATGGATGAGAGGCAAGTATTAAATCCAAGGTGTTTTCTTTGCGTGTTGGGAGGTCTACCCTTTATCAGCTATTCAAAAGGTACGGACTTTACTTGAAAAGTGTGGTATGAATACAGTTATTTGTTTGTATCTATTGCGGGGCTCTTGAAACAAACAAAAATAAAGACCGGCGGTCAAAGACAATAAATCTGGTGGTTTAGCGAAAATTTGAGTCTTGTATTTGCAGTACATTTTTGCCTTAAATTATTGCTGTAAATATAACACAATAATGAATAGTGCTATCGAAAGGTGGCGATTACAGTAATTTATTGTTATAGTGTGTCCATAGTATGACTTAAAATTTGTAACCTTATTATTTTTAAAGCTTTTTTTCCATTTGATTGATATTAATTGCTGATATGGTTTGTGTTACATTATAAACACTACATTTACAAGTCAAAGCTTGTATACATCTGCTAATTGTTGAAGACCGAGCACAATTACCCGTAATTGTATTTTTGTTTGTTTGTGCTGTTGTATTTTGGTATCTCATGCTGTTGGCAAATAATTTTTGGTCCTTTCCTGTTTTTGACACGACGTTTTCAGTTTATTTTCGACTTAGACGTTTGAATCTCACTTTGGTATATTTCTTTCATCTTTGTGCACATTTTAAAACATAATCACATGTTGTTATGAGTCAGGATACACACACGCTTGATATGAAAATAAGGAGATGTAATGTAATTTCCCAATGCTTCCTATATCCTGTAATCAAAGACTAATAGACATTAATGAACACAACTGAAGAGCACATATTGGACGTCAAAAATCACAAGCAATACTAGTAGTTCAACATGTAAAGCTGTCTGGTAGGGATCATCTAACCTTGACCAATGAACATGTTTCATTCGGCAAAGTGGCCTCGATGGTAAAGTGGTTTAAGTAGTTGAACTACTGTATCTTTAGTCTGACTGTTCAACATAGAAGTTCGAATCCTGCACGTATCAGGTAGACTCCACTCCAGTTAAGTCGGCTTCATATCTTGACTTACATCTAGAAATTGACAATGAGTGTCTGTTGAAAACAAAACTTTACGACAAAAGAGATGATTTCAGCTTTCCATTTCTAAGTAGCAACACCTGCATACGGGTTATATATCTCCCAATTGATACGATATATCCGTGCTTGCATTTCCTATCATGATTTTCTTGATAGAGGGTTAATGCTCACAAGGAAGCTATTAAACCAAGAGTTCTAAATGGTGAAGTTGAAATCATCCCTTCGTAAATTTTACGGACGCCATCACGAGTTGGTTGACCGTTATGGAATAACCGTTTCACAAATGATATCTTATATGTTCCTTACGCCGTAACTACAATCCCCTTTCATGAATGTGACCACCCGAATTAGACTATTTACCGGATTTTTAATCACATAAGCAACACGACGGGTGCAACATGTGGAGCAGGTTCTGTTTACTCTTCCGGAGGACCTGAGATCACCCCTTGTTTTTGGTGGGGTTCGTGTTGTTTATTCTTTAGTTTTCTATGTTGTGTTATGTGTACTATTGTTTTTCTGTTTGTCTTTTTCATTTTTAGCCATGGCGTTGTCAGTTTGTTTTCGATTAATGAGTTTGACTGTCCTTTTGGTATCTTTCGTCCCTTTCTTAAGTCAATATAACATCATTGTGTACTAAGTCGAGGAAAAAAATATTTTAAATCTTACTTTCTTTTTAGGATATGATTGCTGTATAAACGAAAATAAAAATATAATAAGGGAACTTACATCAAACCTACAGCGAGTTAAAACAGAATTAGAAAGACAGAAAAGTGTCCCTCTTCAATCACAATGGACAAGGATTGTCAGTTTTCCTACCAAAGGTCAGTGGTTCTCTACGGGGACTCATGTTTCCTACATCAATAAAAACAGCCTGCCATGAAATAGCACAATAGTGCTGAAAGTGGTATTCAACACCTATCAATCAATCCATAAGCAATTAAAAGTAAAATCACAAAAATACTGAACTCAGAGGAAAATCAATACGGAAAGTCCATAATCACATGGCAAAATCAAAAAACAAAACGCATCAAAACCGAATAGATAAGAACTGTCATATTACGACTTGGTTCAGGTTTCCATAGTGATGTTTATTTCCTAGATTATATAGGCATTAAGTCAACTGTACTATATTCAATGACTGGAATGACAGTAAGGTGTACATGTCTGTCTGGCAGATTTCATATGTCCTTGACCTCATTTCCATGGTTCATTAGGCAATGTAAATTGCATGGTTATTATGTATAAGATACTGTAAGCAATGTTTGAACTATATTTGGTGTATGGAATAATCGTATGATTTACCTTGTTGTTTAGCATGATTCATCTGACCTTGACCTCATTTTCTTGGATCATGTTAAGTTTATGTCATAGTTGGCTACAGATGCACATTAGTTTCTCCATAGGCGGTGATGGTAACGTTTTCTTCTGTTGCTCAGTCCATATCGTTACCTTGGATATGTGTGATAGCTCGTTTCGAAGCTGAGACATTTTGACATATGTGGTTAAATTTTCGGGGTACGAAGTGAGATTACTTTTTCTGTAAATTAGCAAACCCCGAGTATCCTTTTGTGATGCGGCTCCTCATGGTAAATAATCCCATTTTTAACACAATAAGTTCTTTGAAAATGTAATACTTTAAACACATTTAAAAGAGCTGTTTAATAGGTCCATAGATTTTACACATTTATTCTGTGTTCCCCTACTTTCTAAATTAACTCAAACGGTTAAGCTCAGTCACTTGTTTATCATAGAAAAATGTCAAATATCACTGCACAGAGAATTTTTATTTACACGTGACTTTTGAGTTCCTCATTTCAAGGTACATTAGGGATGTTGTCCCAGTTGTAGTAAAGCTTTATATTTAGGACTATCAACATAATATCAATGGTTAGTAAGGAAGGCGAGAAATTTAAAAATGTGTGACATTTCAGCAATGCACTCTTGTGACAGTTAAAGTTGTGGTCAAATTTATACCAAAGTTAATCATGATGTGCCTTATGTTTTTATATTTGAAATTTATATGCCAATTTATTGTTGTCATCTCATTACCAGACAGTTATGAATGACTGAACATTAAATAATTATTATAGTGGAAATGTGGCAGGATTTTTTCCACCAGGCTATTTGAATAATAAAAAAAAAAATAGTCAGCTTTCTATGTCAACATATCTATGAGTTCCTACGATAATTCAATAACTGTGGGAAATAGTTTAATGTAGATCAGAACTAATAATATACTCAGATAGAACCTTATACTTTGCATTCAGGAAAACACATATTTGTGGAGGGAAAGAAATCTATTGTATAGATTTTTGTCTCTCAAAATTGCTAGAAGATATCTTTTATAATGTACTTTTAGAAATCTAGAAGAAAACATGGTGTCACTGAACTTGTTTTCTTGCTATGAGTAACAAGAGTGCACTCACTGAAAGGGCCGGCCTGCTTTACTTATCAAATTGTATTGGTGTTTAAAGTGTGTCATATAAAAATTTCAAAGTTGCACTTAAACTTAACTTAATCAATGATCAAAGAATGAAAATGAGTTCAAGGTCAAGGTCAGATGAACCATGCCAGGCAGTCATGTACACCTTACAATCAATCCATGTACTAAATAAACCTTTTGCCTATAGTATCTAAGAAACAAAAATAGCTATGAAAACTTAACATTGACCAATGAACCACCAAAATAAGGTCAAGGTCAGACGATACCTGCTAGACAGACATATACAGCTCAAAATCCTTCCATACAACAAATAAAGTTGACCTATTGCTTATAGTTTTACCAAAAACCAGACCAATACACAGAAACTAAACGCAGAGCAATGAAGTGCTTTAAATGAGGTTAAAGTCAAATAAACCCTGTGAGACTGACATGTACATCATAAAATATTTCCATACAGAAATTTTTAAAGTTGACTATCATAACTTTTTCGAACATGAAAAATTTCCATTTTTATCACCTCTCAATTAAATCTTTACAGTTGACACCAATACAACAAACAACAATATAACTTAGCATTTAGTAAGAATAATATGTAATTAGGTAAACTGTAGATTTTTAAGAATATGCAAGTTTATTTGAAAAAGTTACAGAAATTTTTTAAGTTGACTATCATAATTTTTTCCGACATGAAAAATTTCCATTTTTTAGTTGACACCAATATAACAAACAACCATATAACCTGGCATTTAGTAAGAATAATAGGTAATTCAGTGAACTGTAGAGTTTTAAGAATATGCAAGTTTATTTGAAAAGTTAAAGAAATTTTAAAGTTGACTGTCACAACTTTTTCCAACATGAAAAATTTCCATTTTTTTTACCTCTCAATTAAATCTTTACAGTTGACACCAAAACAACAAACGACCATGTAACCTAGCATTTAGTAAGATTGATATGTAATTAAGTAAACTGTAGAGTTTTAAGAATATGCTAGTTTATTTCAAAAAGTTACAGACATTTTTAAAGTTCATATCATAACTTTTTCTGACATGAAAAATTTCCATTTTTTTACCTCTCAATTAAATCTTTACAGTTGACACCAATATAACAAACTATTATATAACCTAGCATTTAGTAAGAATAATATGTAATAAAGTAAACTGTAGAGTTTTAAGAATATGCAAGTTTATTTGAAAAAGTTACAGAAATCTTTAAAGTTTATTGTCATACTTTTTTCTGACATGGAAATTGCAGTTTTTCCCCTACTGATGAAAAAGTTAAAATTGACCATGATACAACACACTACCAAATAACTTGAAATTTAGTTGGATCAATATATAATGTTTTGAAAAAGTAACAGAACTTTTTAAAGTTGACTATCTATTTTTGTCATAATTGAAATACTAGCAATTTTTACCTATTCATTAAATTATTTAATTTGACACCAATATAAAAACTACAAAGAAAACCACTGGCATTTGGAAAGAAAGATTAATCTGTAAAAGATTTAACTGTAGATGTTAATTAAAATCTGCAAATCAATTGTACTTCTGATTAATCTCAAATACAAAAAAAACCAATAAAACTCTGATTTCCAATGACATTGCAAACATTTAACATTGATTAGACATAAATATTGCAACCCCTTAAATGGACACATTGATCCATTGTAGTTAAAAATAAAATGATCCAGACATTGGAAACATATAAAATTGTCAGAAGTGTAGCCAACACAGATCTACTACTTTGGATGTTTCCTCTTCAATATATTTACTACATGCTCTTCTGTAGTAGAACATAATTCACCAAATTCCTCCAAAAACACACCAAGCTCCTTCCAGCATGGAAAAAGTAAAGATAATCATCAGCTATTCTGAAAAAGATAACAAAAATGAGAAATAAAGTAATACATAGTCTTGTTTTCAAATTGGTAGCATTTTTTTTTTACTTTTGTAGTCTAGGACCATGGTGTGGTGTATAACTTGATTTATTATACTTAGTACATCCAATAAAAAGCTCTTATCATATAAAACCTCATCCTGGTAGTAACCATGAACTAGTACACTTAGTGCAACCAATAAAAAAATCGAATGATATAAAACCTCATCCTGGTGGTTACTTTAATCTATTATACTAAGTACAACCAATAAAAAGCTCTTATTATAATAAACACCATCCTGGTGGTTACCTTGATCTATTACACTTAGTACAACCAATAAACAGCTCTTAATATATAAAACCTCATCCTGGTGGTTCCCTTGATCTATTATACTAAGTACAACTAATATAAAGCTCTTTTTATATAAAACCTCATTCTGGTGGTTACCTTGATCTATTATACTTAGTACATCCAATAAAAAGCTCTTATCATATAAAACCTCATCCTGGTAGTAACCATGAACTAGTTCACTTAGTGCAACCAATAAAAAAATCAAATGATATAAAACCTCATCCTGGTGGTTACTTTAATCTATTATACTAAGTACAACCAATAAAAAGCTCTTATTATAATAAACACCATCCTGGTGGTTACCTTGATCTATTACACTTAGTACAACCAATAAACAGCTCTAAATATATAAAACCTCATCCTGGTGGTTCCCTTGATCTATTATACTAAGTACAACTAATATAAAGCTCTTATTATATAAAACATCATCCTGGTGGTTACCTTGATCTATTACACTTAGTACAACCAATAAAAAGCTCTTATTATATAAAACATCATCCTGGTGGTTACCTTGATCTATTGTACTAAGTTCATCCAATAAAAAGCTCTTATTATATAAAACATCATCCTGGTGGTTACCTTGATCTATTATACTAGTAAGACCAATAAAAAGCTCTTATTATATAAACCTCATCCTGGTGGTTACCTTGATCTATTATACTAGTATGACCAATAAAAAGCTCTTATTATATAAAACATCATCCTGGTGGTTAGCTTGATCTATTATACTAGTATGACCAATAAAAAGCTCTTATTATATAAAACCTCATCCTGGTGGTTACCTTGATCTTTTAAACTTAGTACAACCAATAAAAAGCTCATAGTATATAAAACCTCATCCTGGTGGTTACCTTCATCTATTATACTAGTATGACCAATAAAAAGCTCTTATTATATAAAACCTCATCCTGGTGGTTACCTTCATCTATTATACTAGTATGACCAATAAAAAGCTCTTATTATATAAAACCTCATTCTGGTGGTTACCTTGATCCATTATACTAAGTTCGTCCAATAAAAAGCTCTTATTATATAAAACCTCATTCTGGTGGTTACCTTGATCTATTTTACTAAGTACAACCAATAAAAAGCTCTTATTATATAAAACCTCATCCTGGTGGTTACCTTCATCTATGATTCTAGTACAATCAAGAAAAAGATCATATTATATAAACCTCATTCTGGTGGTTACCTTCATCTATGATACTAAGTACAACCAATAAAAAGCTCTTATTATATAAACCTCAGCCTGGTGGTTACTTTGATTTATTATACTAAGTACAACCAATAAAAAGCTCTTATTATATAAAACCTCATTCTGGTGGTTACCTTGATCTATTTTACTAAGTACAACCAATAAAAAGCTCTTATTATATAAAACCTCATCCTGGTGGTTACCTTCATCTATGATTCTAGTACAATCAAGAAAAAGATCATATTATATAAACCTCATTCTGGTGGTTACCTTCATCTATGATACTAAGTACAACCAATAAAAAGCTCTTATTATATAAACCTCAGCCTGGTGGTTACTTTGATTTATTATACTAAGTACAACCAATAAAAAGCTCTTATTATATAAAACATCATCCTGGTGGTTACCTTGATCAATTATACTAAGTACAACCAATAAAAAGCTCTTATTATATAAACCTCATCCTGGTGGTTACCTTGATTTATTATACTAAGTACAATCAATAAAAAGCTCTTATTATATAAAACATCATCCTGGTGGTTACCTTCATCTATGATACTAAGTACAACCAATAAAAAGCTCATATTATATAAAACCTCATCCTGGTGGTAACCTTGATTTATTATACTAAGTTCATCCAATAAAAAGCTCATAGTATATAAAACCTCATCCTGGTGGTTACCTTCATCTATGATACTAGTACAACCAAGAAAAAGATCATATTATATAAAACCTCATCCTGGTGGTTACCTTGATCTATTATACTAGTATGAACAATAAAAAGCACTTATTATATAAAACCTCATCCTGGTGGTTACCTTGATCTATTATACTTAGTACAACCAAGAAAAAGATCATATTATATAAAACCTCATCCTGGTGGTTACCTTGATCTATTATACTAGTATGACCAATAAAAAGCTCTTATTATATAAAACCTCATCCTGGTGGTTACCTTGATCTATTATACTTAGTACAACCAATAAAAAGCTCATGGTATATAAAACCTCATCCTGGTGGTTACCTTCATCTATTATACTAGTATGACCAATAAAAAGCTCTTATTATATAAAACCTCATCCTGGTGGTTACCTTCATCTATTATACTAGTATGACCAATAAAAAGCTCTTATTATATAAAACCTCATTCTGGTGGTTACCTTGATCCATTATACTAAGTTCGTCCAATAAAAAGCTCTTATTATATAAAACCTCATTCTGGTGGTTACCTTGATCTATTTTACTAAGTACAACCAATAAAAAGCTCTTATTATATAAAACCTCATCCTGGTGGTTACCTTCATCTATGATTCTAGTACAATCAAGAAAAAGATCATATTATATAAACCTCATTCTGGTGGTTACCTTCATCTATGATACTAAGTACAACCAATAAAAAGCTCTTATTATATAAACCTCAGCCTGGTGGTTACTTTGATTTATTATACTAAGTACAACCAATAAAAAGCTCTTATTATATAAAACATCATCCTGTTGGTTACCTTCATTTATTATACTAAGTACAACAAATAAAAAGCTCTTATTATATAAAACCTCATCCTGGTGGTTACCTTGATCTATTATACTAGTATGACCAATAAAAAGTTCTTATTATATAAACCTCATCCTGGTGGTTACCTTGATTTATTATACTATGTACAACCAATTAAAAGCTGATATTATATAAACCTCATCCTGGTGGTTACCTTGATTTATTATACTAAGTTCATCCAATAAAAAGCTCATAGTATATAAAACCTCATCTTGGTGGTTACCTTGGTCTATTATACTAGTATGACCAATAAAAAGATAATATCATATAAAACCTCATCCTGGTGGATACCTTCATCTATTATACTAGTATGACCAATAAAAAGCTCATAGTATATAAAACCTCATCCTGGTGGTTACCTTGATCCATTATACTAGTTAGACCAATAAAAAGCTCTTATTATATAAAACATCATCCTGGTGGTTACCTTGATCCATTATACTAGTTAGACCAATAAAAAGCTCATAGTATATAAAACCTCATCCTGGTGGTTACCTTGATCTATTATACTAGTATGACCAATAAAAAGCTCATAGTATATAAAACCTCATCCTGGTGGTTACCTTGATCTATTATACTAGTATGACCAATAAAAAGCTCATAGTATATAAAACCTCATCCTGGTGGTTACCTTCATCTATTATACTAGTATGACCAATAAAAAGCTCTTATTATATAAAACCTCATCCTGGTGGTTACCTTGATCTATTATACTAGTATGACCAATAAAAAGCTCATAGTATATAAAACCTCATCCTGGTGGTTACCTTGATCTATTATACTAGTATGACCAATAAAAAGATGATAGTATATAAAACCTCATCCTGGTGGTTACCTTGATCTATTATACTAGTATGACCAATAAAAAGTTCTTATTATATAAACCTCATCCTGGTGGTTACCTTGATTTATTATACTATGTACAACCAATTAAAAGCTGATATTATATAAACCTCATCCTGGTGGTTACCTTGATTTATTATACTAAGTTCATCCAATAAAAAGCTCATAGTATATAAAACCTCATCTTGGTGGTTACCTTGGTCTATTATACTAGAATGACCAATAAAAAGATAATATCATATAAAACCTCATCCTGGTGGATACCTTGATCTATTACACTTAGTCCAACCAATAAAAAGCTCTTATTATATAAAACATCATCCTGGTGGTTACCTTGATCTATTATACTAGTAAGACCAATAAAAAACTCTTATTATATAAAACATCATCCTGGTGGTTACCTTGATCCATTATACTAGTTAGACCAATAAAAAGCTCATAGTATATAAAACCTCATCCTGGTGGTTACCTTGATCTATTATACTAGTATGACCAATAAAAAGCTCATAGTATATAAAACCTCATCCTGGTGGTTACCTTGATCTATTATACTAGTATGACCAATAAAAAGCTCATAGTATATAAAACCTCATCCTGGTGGTTACCTTCATCTATTATACTAGTATGACCAATAAAAAGCTCTTATTATATAAAACCTCATCCTGGTGGTTACCTTGATCTATTATACTAGTATGACCAATAAAAAGCTCATAGTATATAAAACATCATCCTGGTGGTTACCTTGATCTATTATACTAGTATGACCAATAAAAAGATGAAAGTATATAAAACCTCATCCTGGTGGTTACCTTGATCTATTATACTAGTATGACCAATAAAAAGTTCTTATTATATAAACCTCATCCTGGTGGTTACCTTGATTTATTATACTATGTACAACCAATTAAAAGCTGATATTATATAAACCTCATCCTGGTGGTTACCTTGATTTATTATACTAAGTTCATCCAATAAAAAGCTCATAGTATATAAAACCTCATCTTGGTGGTTACCTTGGTCTATTATACTAGTATGACCAATAAAAAGATAATATCATATAAAACCTCATCCTGGTGGATACCTTGATCTATTACACTTAGTACAACCAATAAAAAGCTCTTATTATATAAAACATCATCCTGGTGGTTACCTTGATCTATTATACTAGTAAGACCAATAAAAAACTCTTATTATATAAAACATCCTCCTGGTGGTTACCTTGATCTATTATACTAGTATGACCAATAAAAAGATCATATTATATAAAACCTCATCTTTGTGGTTACTAAGTACTTTGATCTATTATACTAGTACAACCAATTGTTAGCCAGGTGAGCTAATCTTGTGTAAAAGGTCAAGGCTTTTACAACCAAAGGTGCATTTTAATAAATGATCTACTTACCGGATTTATTATCATCAACTTTATCTTTTGAAGCTTGCTCATGGTTTTCTTTTCCTGGATTTTTATAAAAGGAGCACTTCATACATTAATCTATTCATAAGTGTGCAAAAATATTAGTAAATATTAAGTATATATATTACATATACAGTCTATAACAAAGAACAAACTTAGTTTACCTATCTTAACATTTACTACATGAATACATGCATGACCATACACTTCTTCTCTTAGTATGATGGCTTATTCTTATGAGCAAGTAAACTTAGTAACAACAAGCCTTTTTATTTTCTTGTTTAAATTGTTTTATCTATGTCATTTTGTGACTCTTTATAGTTTGTTAGATTTGTATCATGTATGGTAAGTAATAAAGTTGCTGACACCAACCACTTGTGATCTCACATGGAGAGTTGTCTCATTTGCAATCATACCAATTTTTCTTTTTATATTAAAACCTTTTTTTTTTTGGTTAACGAGGAGGTTCGTTAATTGTCAGCACTAGTTAGTATAACTTTAAATTAATTGTTGCAGCATTGGACACCATATTTTTCCTCTTATAAACAAACAATAATTGATGCAAATTCCCTTTTTTATACATAACTTTAATGTAAATCATGTGAAAAATACTACATATAAAAACATGTAATCGCAATAAGTCAATCCTAAATGTGTTATTTTATAATTACCGGTACTTGTATTTATTGCTTCTGTTTGCTTTCTTCCATCCTCCATCTAAATCAAACAACATAAGAAGATACAAAACATTGTTAATAAGAATGGATTTTTTACTGATTGACTTTAAAATACAAATGATGTTACGAACAACATTCAGCTTAAGTTTAACTGCTGATGGCATACAACTTTTATCAAAGGTACAATTTTTAATTGAGTTTCCTCATTAACACTCAATGTAAGAGTAAGACTACATTTACTTGCTACTTAACAAGGAAAGTACAATGTACATGTTAACACTGTTTAAACTCATTTCAGCTTTTGTATCAGTACATAGTAGTTGAGCTATGATATTTGAATATTTCATTGCTTACCGTAGCTTTGTGTTTAATTTGACACAAATATATAAAAGTTGACAAACTGATATTTATACTGAAAAAAATGATTCAAATCATATCAAGGTTATTTTTTAATTTATAATTACCTCACAATTACAGCTTTTAACATGTTTAAAGTACATGTACTTAGGCTAATCTGCTTTATCTGCATCTGTTTTTTTTTCCAAAACAAAATGGATGGACATGCACATTGTATCACAGGAACAAAACTGCCAATACAATTTTTCATTGTCTTCATTTTTTTTTACAGAAATGTGTAGTGTAATCCAGCAATAATGTTGGAAAAGATAAATGATGATGGTCGTTCCCGTAAACAACAAAAATACATAATTTATTCATTATTTATCAAGATCTGTCATGGATAGTTGTCATAGAAATATGACCTCCTATATATAACAGTAAAATCAACATTTATCAAAACCAGCCCTAGGTAGTTATCATGATCATATTCCAGTGGATTTTGTTCCTGAGAAAAATATAAAGATAGGAAATCAAACGAGAAATAACCACATTTATATCCCTACTGAGTTCTAAAAGAAAAAAAAAATACAGACTCAGTTTGTGAAGAACATAATAACACGCTTGTGGGGGTATTTATCTTTCACCATGGGGTTAATAAACAGATACTTATTTATTTGGCAGCATCACAGTATTAACATTCTGGTCAAGTTCCTGTTAATATAAATGATGAATTACGTAGTGAATCATAGAACTTTAAAGACTCGTTAAATTAATGCCAATGTGACAATGGCTTCAACATATTCCTTGGGTGTGGAGATTAAGATGGAATGGTGGACCACTTTATTGTACAAGGTGGAGAAGAGCCCTGTTGTTATGGGCAGTGTGTCTGAAGAGTGGTATTGCATGCCTCTACAAAAACATGTTAGCGCCCATTCACATTCTCCACCTTGTACTTTCCCACCCTTCTTGTTCGCACCCTTTTTATATTGATTTTTTGTCTAATAACTTTGTAATCAAGTTTTTGCAAGTTAATTGCTATAAATATTTTGTTTTCGATGCTTCAAATAAAAGTGAGAAGTTTTTTTTGTGCTGATAAATCTTTGGTCAGTCATGTTTAAAAAATTATTGTTTCAAAATAAAGTAAGATTCTGATGTGTTGAATAAATTTTAATCATGTTTGGTAAGTGTATTGTTATCATTTTTTTGTTGTCATCAAAGGGGCAAATTAAGTAAGCTGTTAAAAACAATTATATTTCGTGTTTGTCATTTAAATCTTCAATGTGTTACTCATACCAAGCTAAATACATGCAGTATTTACATGAAGCAATACACCTTATCGCTATTTGTCCACCATTACTGAATATCACACAGGTTCCCGATAAATTTTGACGTCATAAAACAAAATATCTGACACCACAATGGAAAAGTGATTGTTGTACATGTCAAAAGTACAAGGGGATGGATCAGGGGGGATTGACAATAAGGTGTACTTAAAACTACAATCTAATTTCCCAAATATTCAACTGGAATTCAAATTGGGTGCAAACGGACCTAGAGTGCAAACATGTCAGGTGCAAACGTGTAGGGTGCGAAATGGACCTGAGACCCTACAGAAGCAGCATGCATTACCTTATCTAGCAATTGGTTCCAATTGCTTGTTTCTACCAGGAATTAACATATATATTGACATACTGTTCTTAGTTCCTACAAACTATGAGTGTTTACAAATGGTTTATATTGTGGTGTATCAGTGGCAAATCCAGTTGAGGGTTAGGGGGTTGAAACCCTCTTTTTTGGACGATCAATGCATTTGAATGGGGACTCATAGGTGGACCCCCATCTTTGTCCTGGGTTTGGACCCCCCCCCCCCCCCCACCACCTTTTTTTTAATGGCTGGATTCGCCACTGCTAATAGCTGTCTGGCACTTTCATCCCTTTGGAACATCCCTACTTACAAGTTTTTGTATAATAAACAGTCAATTTGTCCATTATTATTGACGATTAAGCTCCTGTAATGACAGCCAAAAAAATATTGTTTACATTTTCCCACTTTCTTTTAGTAAAATAAAATAAGTCTTACAATCCCGGAAAATACAACGCTTTTTGTACCTTTAAATAAAAGATCCGTTTTTGGGGCGTTAATTTATGAAAAGAGGCGTGTCTTAAAACCTCACTGTGCGGGTTACCTCACTGTGGTGGTTAACTATTAGATTTTTCCTTTTAGGTTCTAAATAAAATCCTACATTTCCGGTTTACAGACTTTTGTCACTTGGGATATCTGTATCTGCATAGAATCATCTAGACATAAAATAAGTTTTAAACCCCAAAGAAAACAACATAATAAATATACCACGAACGTTAATTATTTTTTAGCATATTTACTAAAACATATTTTGTTTCAAAATTCATGTACATGGATTATTGCAATTCCCAGCTTTAATTCTGAAAAAAATGTCTAAATAATTATTACATCTTGAAATAAATGAAAATCTGTTTGAGCTGCTGAAGGACCCAATTAAGAAGCTATATTAGAACAAATGAACAAAATGCTTTCTTGGCGTTTCCTAGACCCTTTCTTAATATGAAAACGCAAATTATGTTTTGATAATGTTTGACAATATTTTGGTCTCAAAGCAAAAGGAAAAGATTCAGTAAAAGTCTTAAGGTTTTAGGACCAACATCTACAGACCAATATGTAGGATTAAGCAAACGTGTTATTGACATATTAGATTTATGGCAAGCCAAAGTGGACAAAAAGAGCTATTTTCTAATATTAAAAAATCATTTTCAAATATTAGAAAATCATTTTCTAATATTAAAAAATCATTTTCTAATATTAAAAAATCATTTTCTAATATTACAAAATCATTTTCTAATATTAAAAAATCATTTTCTAATATTAAAAAATCATTTTCCAATATTAGAAAATCATTTTTTAATATTAAAAAATCATTTTCTAATATTAAAAAATAAGGTACTTTTTAATATTAGAAAATGCTTTTTTAATATTAAAGAATCATTTCTTAATATTAGAAAATCCTTTTTTAATATTAGAAAATCCTTTTTTAATATTAGAAAATCATTTTCTAATATTAAAAAATCATTTTTCAAAGCGTCTGAATGAAAAGTAATAGCGTTTTATGACGTCATTGAATATAGTACGCCAAGTGACGCCACTGTACTAAAGACGGTTTATAGCCTACATGCGTATTTTGATTTGTCAACATGCGGCTAAAACTTGCATTTCCAAAGTTTATTTCTTTGATGTTGTCTCCATGGGCATTGAAACAATACACACGATATTGGTGGATATTTCATTATTTGACCATCATGATACAACCTTGTGTTCATTTTTATTTGAATATGACTGAAACTATAAACAGAATGAAAGTAGAATGGAGTATCCAAGGATCAGTCCTAGGACCCCGGTTTCTTTGTGTTTATGTAACGATATCGCCTCGTCTTAATAATATTAGTGTTAGGGTTGCAACTAGCACATTTACATATATACAATCTATATGCTGAAGGTTCACACTAAACAGCGAGACTGTATGCGGATGATGCTGTTGTCTGCTTGACCACTTCCTCGGACAATCTCAGACAACGACTGCTATGCACGAACTACAAGAAGTCCTAGATAAACTGCCGAAATGGGAAAATGCCTGAGATAGAATTTTAACGGTTCCAGCCAAATAAAAAATAGAGGTCATCATTTACAAGAGATTGTAAAGATGGCCTTTTATGTCTTTCTTTGTACATTTACATACTCAGCTACATGTTATTGTTTTATAGTTGCTTTATAAGTATTTATCTCATTATAGACACTTGTTAATAATTTTTCTAGACATAGTAAATTGAATTTGAATTGAAATAACAATTTTCTTCTCAATTTGTATTTCTTTTCAGATGTACGGGAAAAAAAAAATCTGCATAAAATGGTCCCCATAAAAAATAATTGTCTTCTTAAAACAGTCGACGGTTTCGCATCCACATCATTTATACCCTGGCTACGTCACTATAATAATATATCGCAGTATTGTTATGCGGTTGTTGTTTTATGCTTCAAGCCGAAACACCAGTTACTGCATGTGTTATTGAGATAAAGAACTGCAAGAAAAGTACTATTTGTTTTCCAAGTTTGTACAAGATGTGTCATGATGCAGTACATCATATACCTTATTTTTTTTATTAAATTGTTAGAATAATAAAGTTTTGGCCAATTTCCAATGTACATACTTTAAATGCACTTAGG
The DNA here is from genome assembly GCF_036588685.1 of Mytilus trossulus. Classification (NCBI taxonomy): domain Eukaryota; kingdom Metazoa; phylum Mollusca; class Bivalvia; order Mytilida; family Mytilidae; genus Mytilus; species Mytilus trossulus. The sequence goes on from NC_086380.1 coordinate 29,006,844, forward strand.
TGAAATATTCAAAAGAGTTTCAATTACCAACTTTACCCTGCTTTTAAATTATGTTTTGTACTTAAGTAATTGTCCATTAACCTGGAAACCCTTTTCCCCATTTTATGCACCTTATTCCTTAACGGTTTGAGCCATAACTCCCAAAGACAATTCTTTCCTTCCCTTTGTAGTATTCCAATATCCAAAATCTAAATACATGGTTAGACTCGGCATATCAAACAACCCCAATAATTCAATTTTTGATGAAATCAAATAAAGTTCAATTTTGGACCCTTTAGATCTCACTGTGGACCAATTTGATAACCGGGCCCAAATATCATAAATCTAAATATATGGTTAGATTCAGCATATCGAAGAACCCCCTATATACAATTTTTGTTGAAATCAAACAAAGTTTAATTTTGGACCCCAATTTTGACCAACTTGAAAAGTGGGTCCATAATCAAACCAGATGCTCCGCAGGGTGCATCTTTATTCGACCGCAGAGGTCGACTTGGGGCTAGTATGGAAACAACATTCAAACTGGTTACAGCTCTGAATTTGGATTGTGATTAAATATAGTTGACACAGCATAGGTTTCTGACACAGAATAAATGTGGTAATTTGGAAATTAGTATGGCGTTCATTATCACTGAACTAGTATATATTTGTTGAGGGGCCAGCTGAAGGACGCCTCCGGGTGCGGGAATTTCTCGCTACATTGAAGACCTGTTGGTGACCTTCTGCTGTTGTTTTTTTATTTGGTCGGGTTGTTGTCTCTTTGACACATTCCCCATTTCCATTCTCAATTTTATTTAATGAACTTAAAATTGTTTTTTTTTGCTTTTAAGCAATTCAGTATGCTGTTGAATATCAATCCTTTGATATTTGAAGAAATTTTCTTTTTCATTTCTGACATCTCAGGTGCTCCGGAAGGGTAAGCAGATCGTGATCCACATAAAATGTTTTGGAGTTGAGCATGACGTCCATTTTCACTGAACTAGTACACATTTACGTTTAGGGGCAATCTGGAGATCTCCTCCGGGTGCATGTTTTTATGATGACCGGACCCATTGGTGGTCTTTATCTGTTTTCTGCATACTGTAGGGTTGTTTTCTCTTTGACACATTCCCCATTTCCATTCTCAATTACATTTGTAAAGTTTTGTCAAATAACTAATTAAAATGATGATACGCAGCTTTTTATCTCACCCTAAGTAGAGAATTAAGAAAGTTCAGGCTCCAATTATACATGCTTTTAACTCGATTTGTATGCTTGGTTCAGTGTACAGAATTATTGTGAGAAGAACATACGTTTAGTTTGTCTTTAAGAAACTGTGTTTGTACTTAATTAAATAGTGAATTATTCAACTCTTAAGATAGTGGGAAAACTGGTAAACCAAATATAACTTTGTAAAATTTGGCGCGTTCTCTGTAAGGTATATGTTTGAGTGTACGAGTTCACGACAAAAGCAAATGTGCCTGTAAATAGAAACAATGAATACAGGTACATTCTTGTGACAGTGTCAATGTCAAGAGAAGAAGTCGAACTGGTTGCTAGTTATTTTCAAGGCGCCTGTTTGCTTGAGTACTACCCATAAAGTTGTGTTAAAGAGAAACACAAATGAAAATACTTTAATACAGAAACAAATATTGTTGTATCATGGATGTGAAATTACAAATATAATCGCTTATTTAAGTAGAACATATGTATACATGGCTATTTTTAAATGATTGGTAGTTATTTGTTTGTATTATGTCCAGTGGCAAATGTTTCATGACTTTATTAAGGCGGAAACTTCGATGAAAATGAATGTACCACCAGAATGATATCGAACTTAGAATTTTCGAATTATTCTTAAATCACATTTTGTCAATTTTTATCGAAGTTTTAAACTTACAAAAGTCCTTTTTACATAATTTTTTTTATCATTGATTGAACAATTTTACTTTACATCAATAATATAAACTTAAACTCGCCAATTTTCGAGTTTCATTTAAGAATTTAATGCTTCTTTTTGTAACTTCATATTGGGGTGTACAGTTTTGATTGTATCCGAAACCTCAATACGTGATCATTATTCTCTATGATGAGAGACTGCCCTGCTGTTGACATTTCCCTTTAGTACTATCTGTTTCTGTAATAAACTCAATAGAAAGAGTTACTGTAGTTCAAATAACTCGTCAACGATACTACAAATGAGTGTCAAATGAGTGTCGGAATTAGGGCAGGCGGGAAGTACCGGGCGCCGAATAGGACTCTTGTGGTTTTGTACAAAATTCAATTCTGTCACAACAAAATCATTTTTGTCTTACTAAACTATGTGATACAGACTTCTTTTATGAGAATTACAATTTTGTGATGACAAAATTCATTTTTGTAGACAAAATTCGATTTTGTCATGACAAAATTCATTTATGTAGACAAAAGTCAATTTTGTCAAAAAGGTATGCAAATGTAAACTTATTTGCATACAAAATTGACTTTTGTGACCTGATATGAAAATTAAAACACAAAAGTTCTGTGAGACAAAATTGACAAAATTTAATTTTGTCTCAATTTTGTGAGACAAAATTGAATTTTGATAATTTTGTCTCACAAAAGTCAATTTTGTCTCGCAAAGTCAATTTTGTCTCACAAAAGTCGATTTTGTATGCAAATTAGTTCACAAAATCCAAACTAAACTAATTTGCATATAAAATTGACTTTTGTCGCCCAATTTTCAAATTAGGTAACAAAAGTCAAGTCTGTGTAACAAAAATGAATTTTGACATGACGAAAGTGACTTTTGTCCACTGAAAGATAATTTTGTATGACAAAATATTAAATTTGTAATATGTTACAAATTTTGTTAAACTGAACTCATTTTTGTTGAACAAAGGTCTCTTTTGTCCGTACAAAATTGAATTTCGCGTACAAAACCACAAGAGTCCCACTCGGCGCCCCGCAGGAAGGAGGTATATTTGCATCCATTTTCCCAATGCTTTGTACTTTTTGTCCATTACTCCCTCCATAATGTTACTATTTTAGCACCTCATTTTTTGGCCCATTTTTCTATTCTTTATATTCTCTTGTTCTGTAACCCTCAATTCACACAAACCAATGGGTAATGGGTTGTCGGACCAATGAGTAATGGGGTGTCGGAAAAATGGGTAATGGGGTGTCGGACCAATGGATAACAACTGGATAAAAAAGTTCCTCTCTGTCCTCTCAAAGCCCTGTCACTTAAGGTCATCTACGGTAAACTGAATCTGCCTTCAATACTAGTTAGGTCAGATTCCTACTAGCGTAACTGTATAATTTTCCACTAAAATGAATTTGTTGTTTCCTTTCCTTTCAGCCAATAGTTCGAAGACTTTAATACATCCATTGCATACATTTTTTTGGTTTAAAATGTCCTTCAAAAAATGGAGATTATTTGGCCCTATCCCTTCAGTCATGTCTACTGACTTTGAAACTTTTGCTTATTTTACATGTATAAGCTTGTGATTAGTTCAGATTAGGGGGAACCATTCGGCAGAGGACATTTTAGCGAGAGAAAAAAATGACATTTTAGCGCCAAAATAAAACACAATTTAGGGCCAGATTTTTAACCCGTTCAAGAGAAAATTAAATTTGTCAATGCCCATTTTAGAGAAACATTTTTGACCCATTCTAACAAATAATATTTAAACAAGAATGTGTCCCCAGTACACGGATGCCACATCTGCACTATCATTTTCTTTGTTCAGTGGAACGTGAAAATGGGATAAAATTTCAAATTTGACATTAAAAGTAGAAAGATCATACATTGTACCATATATATAAGGAACATGTTTCCTAAGTTTCAAATGGATTGGACTTCAACTTCATCAAGAACTACCTCGACCAAAAACTTTAACCTGAAGCGGGACTAACGGACGCACAGACCTAAAACATACTGTTCTTAAATGGGGCATAAAAATAAAAAAAAAGGTTTAATAAACTCAAGACAGCACAATATAAAACATACCATGTTCATTAAAAAATACAGCACTGATTAAATCAAATGTTAAAAGTCCGTTCTAGTCGAATATATATCCCAGATAAAATACAGTACAAAAAGTCTAAAAGGTTGAATGATCTCAATTGTTAAAAGTTAGTTCTAGTCTAGAATTTATATGTCTTAGAGAACGTAATTTTAAAGGGCTCTGGATATACCTCCTGTACAGTACTGTACATAGAATTGCATTAGGAACGGTTCTTTCTCTTTATCTTGTCTAGATTGTGGTGCAAATTCGTCTTTAATCATTTGTACCTTTATATATGTTGTTGTTTGCAATTTGATAATTATCAAGAAAGCGCGAATAGCTGGGTGACAACTATAAAATTGCTTATTATACATGGCATGGAACGACTCTGTTCCTTTAATTGTTTGCTAAGAATTACACGAAATTTCTACCCAAAGCTTCAGTGGGAACATAGGATCTTCAGCTACATAGTATCCAGTCAGATAATCAGCGAATTTGACACATCTCTTATGTGTTTCCATGATGAACATATAAACAACTTTAACATTAAAGGTCATTAAACCAGTATAAATTACTGTTTATGGTTCAGGCGAGTATTATTCAACCAGGTCAGTTTTCACTAAAATGGGCTAATGAAACATCTGAACGAATTAATTCTGTACTAAAATCGGCACTTATGTTGACACTTAAATGTCCTGTAGTTTAAAAAATTTCGCTTAAATGTCCTTATTGTCATTTGTATCATTTAGCAAAATCTGTTTCAGTTCATTCGGACATTATTTTCTTAATTCCGTTTGTAAACAGTGTGGGGTTATTGAATATAAAACAAACAAGTCAAAACGTTTTGATGATGAAGATTTTAATATTTAATATTAAAAAATGATTTTCTAATATTAGAAAATGATTTCTTAATATTAAAAAATGAATTTCTAATATTAAAAAATGAATTTCTAATATTAAAAAATCATTTATTAATATTAGAAAATGAATTTCTAATATAAGAAATTACTTTTGATTTTCTAATATTAGAAAATGAATTTCTAATATTAGAAAATGAATTTCTAATATTAGAAAATGAATTTCTAATATTAAAAAATGATTTTCTAATATTAATAAATGATTTTTTAATATTAGAAATTCATTTTTTAATATTAATAAATGATTTTTTAATATTAGAAATTCATTTTTTAATATTAAGAAATCATTTTTTAATATTAGAAAATGATTTTTTAATATTAATAAATAGACTTTTTCTTTTTTAATATTAGAAAAATATTTTCTAATATTAGAAAATAGCTCTTTTTGTCCACTTTGGCTTGCCATATAGATTGGTATATATGGCTGCTGTTTTTTGTTTCACCTTCAGAATTTTAATATTTTATACCTGTAACTTATGTAGTTATTTTTCAAATTAAGATAAGAGGTGGCTGATTATCAGTGATAAACTACGTCAAGTAAGTTTTTATAATTCATTTCAACTACAACTTGATGTAGCTACTAACTGAGATACAATTTAAAGTAGTTAAGTTGTAAAATTAGCTAAAAAAAGTGCATAAAATAATAAAACTCAAGTCTTAAAACAAAATTACAAAAGGAATGTATAGAAGATAAATCAATAAACAAAAGACAAACATTGGAACAGATAAAACACAATTAAAATGACAAACAAATTACAAAGACAAAAAAAAAACATAAAAATATAAATAAGGAACACGAATCCCGAAAAAAACAGGGGCTTCTTCGTTCTTGGAAGACAATCGACGTAAAAACAATTTGATATGAAGACAAGCTTTTGGTTTTGAAATTTCGTCGATGAGTCATTTGTCTCAATGAAGTTACGTCCCTGTGAAAAAAGTTAGCTAAGTGTTACTGAGACAATAAAACGCAAGTTAAATGACACCTCCTTTCAGAAATTTCAAGTATATTTAGATAATATTTATACTCTTATTATTAAAAGATTTGTGAAGTGTGCCCGACATTCTTTTTTTGAAAAAAAAAGATGAATTTAATAAAGGATCTCGTGCCACCTCATACTTACAAATAGCATTTACAAAATGGCTTAACAGACTTGCCGAGTTATTTATTTTCAATACATTGGAAGTTATATTTTATTTTCAAATTACCACAGAACAAACCATTATTTTTGTGATTATCAAGGCTGAGTTGTTTATTTTCAAAATCCTACACCCATTTCCACTTTTGCATAAAAGAAAATGGTCTAAACTAGATTAACCTAATTTTGCCACTTTCTTTTGTTTTAAAATTTCAGTTGTTAAACGCAACATTCTAAGAATTAAATACATCTTATTCTTTTATTCGGGTAAAAATCGTTGACCGATGCACAATTGTTAAAGATGTGCGCCCGAAATCAACGCTGTAACATTCCTATACAGTTATAAACATTCGTACGGTTTCCGCGGAACCCGTGTCTCGTCTACTTTTGCTGTTAATCGTAGGCCCAACAAAATTGAGGGGAAAACCAATCAAAATAGGCCTCTTGATACCATTCTTTGATTGTAAGAAGCTTCTGTCCAAGTTTGGTAAAAATCCAGGATAGTTTATGAATCTATGTTAAAAAAAACTTTATCTGCAGATGTAGGCTGTATGTAATATTAATTGGAAGAAAAAAACTTAGTCCATTTATAGGTAAAATACGGATAAACATGTACAAAATTTAAACAAAATTTCCTTCTAGACACATTGTCAAGCTTTAGATCATAAACAAGCTTAGTTTGGTACAAATCCAGGATAATATAAGTAAATTAATAAACATTCTAAAAACTTTAACCAACGTATATGTATAGTGTCCTGGCAGAAAAAAACTAAAGTCCATTTATAAGTAAAATACGGATACAAATGATTTTATTTTTACAAAATTTACTTTGACTGGATACTATGTTATGATCATAAACAAGCTTCTGTCCAAGTTTAGAACAAATCGAGAATAGTAAAATTTCAAATATTTTAACCACAGAGTGCATATTTCGGTGAACGCCACCGACGACGACGACGACGACGACGACGGAATGTAGAATCGGTATGTCTCTCTTTTTCGACAAAAGTCGAAGGCTCGAAAAAAAAGAATCACCCATACTCATAATTCGTTTGTATGCTACAACCATTAATTTTAGATTCACAGAAGAGGTTTCGTTTTTTTAATGCATTATTTTTAAAATATATTGTGACGAATAGCACGTGCAGCTGTAGCTGTTGTATTTTACCAATCATGTTTACACGGAAATAAAATATGATATATTTGAATGCCTCGCGATTGTTGTCAAAATTACGGATTCTAATAAAAATTCATAGAATTTAATGGGTTTTTTTATAATTTTCTTTGGGTGTACAAGACTTAGTGTTGATCGAACAAATTTGTATGGAGCGCGGAAGCTTTTTGTTTGTTTTTCAATGCACTATTTCAACATTGCCCTTACCGAAAAATAAGCCCTACGACAAACACTTGCCGCAAGTTTGCAGCAAACATTACCGCAATCTTGCAGCAAACATCTGTGCAAACTTGCCGCAACCATTTGCTGCACACTTGCCGCAACCATTTACAATGCAAATGAAGGTTACGATAAGCTTGCTGCAAACATAATTATGCAAATTAGATTTGCCGCAAGCTTGCGGCAATTGTTTGTTGCAAACTTCCGGCAAACTTGCAAGAACTACACATATACAAATGTAATGTGTGAAGACACATTCAATTTATCTCTTTCAAATTACACAGCAACATTTAAAAAAATCAATTCCTGTCTGTATACAAACAGTCATTGAAAGAATTCTTGCAAACATATGAGATGTATGGAAATACATACATGCATTTCAGTTTTGAAAAAGGGGGCAGGGGTAATTCTCAAATGACTTCATATACCTGTATTAAGAAATGAAAAAGGATAAATCTCAAATGTGTATTGAGTATAATAAAATTGAGAATGGAAATGGGGAATGTGTCAAAGAGACAACAACCCGACCAAATAAAAAAACAACAGCAGAAGGTCACCATCAGGTCTTCAATGTAGCGAGAAATTCCCGCACCCGGAGGCGTCCTTCGGCTGGCCCCTACACAAATATATACTAGTTCAGTGATAATGAACGCCATACTAATTTCCAAATTGTACACAAGAAACTAAAATTAAAATAATACAAGACTAACAAAGGCCAGAGGCTCCTGACTTGGGACAGGCGCAAAAATGCGGCGGGGTTAAACATGTTTGTGAGATCTCAACCCTCCCCTATACCTCTAACCAATGTAGAAAAGTAAACGCATAACAATACGCACATTAAAATTCAGTTCAAGAGAAGTCAGCTAGGTTATTATTGCATTACAGAACTGAGCATAATTTTAATAAACATGGTACAGTACATCAGTTACAAAATTCAAACTTATATAATAGCTAAAGTTTTTCAAACACACATACATGTATGTATAGTTGCATACTTAATTATGTATGATGATGACGTTAATTAATATGCTAAAACATGCTGTTCTATGCATGAATTATTTGTGCTTACAAAATTACATACTGCATATCCTATATTAATGTACCAAAATGCCTCCTTGATCTCTTGTATACATGTTAAATGCATTTTCCAAACACAACCAACATGACCTAGTCACAATTTCAAATTGTTAGCTTCCAAGAAGTGCCAACTAGGCATGCCCAGTCAATGTTGTGTAATTCTTGCATTGTTTTCGCTAACATATATAATGGTCAAAGTTTTTCTGCAATCTTGCGGCAAACATATAGAATGGTCAAAGTTTTCTGCAATATTGCGGCAAACATTCTTTATTATCTTAAACTTTCTGGCAATCTTACGGCAAACATTGATGTTTCTGCAAACTTGCCGCAAGCTTGCAACAAAAAGCTGCAATATTTGCAGGAAGTTTGCAGCTAGCGGCAAACCTCCGCAAACACTATTTTCTGTGTTCCTGCAAACTTTTTGTTTGCCGCAAGCAAACAATTTAGTTCCTTAAGGGTGTCACTGATAGCACATGCATCCAGTCATAGTTGTTGTATTTTACAAGGAAATTGAATATGATTTTGGAGTGCCTCTCAGCTATTGCCAAAATATCAAAAGTGAATCAAAAGTAAGGATTATGATCGATTTTACGGATCGTAATACCACATCTTCCTATATCTATTCTCAAGTTAAGATTCATTAAAAACTGTTACTTTTGTCACAGATAGAAAGTTGTCGAAAGAGAACAAGAGGGGCGAGGATCATGTCTACAATGCAACTTCAAACGACAGGTTTTACCGGACTTCGACAATATACACGGAAACGCACCATTAAATATTGGTACACCGAATGTTGCATCAGGTACATAATGACCCATATCAATAATAAAAAAAAACGGAAACATTTTACAATCTGTACATCTACAAATTTAAAATACTGCAAAATAAATGTAAATATTTTTTTTTATGATTTTTAGAGAAATGTTTTATATTGCATATGGATAATTTAAATAGTTTGGAAAACAAAAATTTGAAAACTGAATATGTTATATACATGATATATTGATATCTGATTTCATATCTAGATCGTACAGATTGATATAAAACGCCAACCGGAAGCTCAAAAGGAGACTGTCGTAGTTCCGGATGAGGTTTAGCACATATCGGCTCACATCATAAAACGAAATTAAGTGGCTCCTGATAGAACAAGGACATGTAAGTTAACAGTATACATGGTATATGCATTTTGATAGGAAATTTACAATTCATGTCATAATTGAAAAATTCAATTATATATTTGTGTGATTGCTCTAGAATATATATGCAAGTTGGTACGCATTTGAATAGAGTTTATTTAAAACAAAGGACACCTCTGAATTTCTGTATAAGATGTCATTGGGTTTCATTTGTTCAAAGTTTGTCATCTAACTTGAAGTATGACTGATGATACATGCAAACAAATTTAGTGGTGAACAAATTGGTGTTTGTCATTATGAATACATGACAACGTTGGGTATACATCTATGAAAAAAATCAACATTTCAATGATTGCTTCTGAAACAACCTTCCACGTCAAGCATATTTGTGTCCACATTTTAATGAGCGAATGTTATTATAATTTTGTGAGCACCAAAATAAAAAAAAAGAACTGATAATCAACGCTCAAGACAAAATTTCACAAAGGAATTGCTCATGATCATGCATTTAGTTTGATATAACTTAAAGTTATCCCATCTCACATAATGGGTTACGTACAATATTTGAATCAATTCAAACATTGCGTAACTGTCATCTTTTGAAATAAAATCATAATTGTATATTCATTGACGTCGTATTGACGTGGAAGTGACAACGTTTATTATTACAACCACGAGTTATTATAATCAATGTATATAACAAGTTTTATATAAAAGACCCACCAGTGACTGTCGATTTTTTTTTATTGAAATACCGGGGAAAAAAATAAAGTACGAAGTCAAAGTATAAGTGTACATCTTAACATAATAGAGAAATACGTTAATAATGATTCTCAAAAACATGAAGATTTTAGTTGATATGCCAAACCCGCATAAGATGTTCATTAATCATGTTATTGGAGTGTACAGGAGGAGCAAAAGACACCAGAGGGACAGCCAAACTCATAAATCGAAAATAAACTGACAAAGCCATGGCTAAAAATGTAAAAGACAAACAGACAAACAAAATTACACATGATACAACATAGAAAACTAAAGAACAAGCAACACGAACCCATACAAAAACCGGGGGTGATCTCAGGTGCTCCGGAAGGGTTAGCAGATCATGCTCCACATGTGACATCCGTCTTGTTGCTCATGTTATAAAACACTCGGTAAAGAGTCTCATTCGGTAGGTCACATTCATGAAAGGGAAGGGGATTGAAGTTAAGACGTAAGGAACATATCCGATATCATATGTGAAAAGGTCATTACATAAAGGTCAACCAACTCGTGATGGCGACTGTAAAAATTACGACGGGATGATTTTAACTTCACCATTTGAACTCTAGTTACATTCTTCTAGAAATACTACAATGTCACACATATGCATAATTATACTACAACATCACATACCGGTATAGTAGTTACCATAAAGCATCTTTATTGACCAATGCAAATACCAACTTAAGTGCAGGCAAGATAATACAACTACCCGACAAGTACCAGAATGCAAGACCAGTAATGATTTTTTGAAGGAACCACAAATATTTACTAGTAAACAATATAAACCAGTGAGATGGCAGACATGTTGTGAAAAATATTATAACCCTACTGCAATGATAAAAAAAAAAAAAAAAAAAAAAAAAAAACTAGTTTAAACAAAACAAAATCATAGCTTACTTTCATTTATGATGCAACCGCAAGAGGTATATACTATAAGCATATTATTGAGAATATAACAAAAGTACATAAATACATCTTAAAGTACATTTAAATAGACGAACATAAATGAACATATTTATTCAAACACACTTAAAAATACATTCTACCTTGTAAATAAATTCATATATACTCCTAAGGTAGCAATTCACAGTGAGAAGTTCAGTTTGGCGTTTTGGCCATGGTGAACCTTTTGGATATAATAGTTTTTTGGCAATAAAATTGATATTAAGATAGCTGAAGAATACTATAGCCTTCAAGTGGTTTTGTGTTACCTTCAAGATTATTTGGTGCATGTGTTCCGGACCATATGAGTATTTGGACCATACGCGTATGGTCATGACCATATACGTATACTCATATGGTCCGACCATACGCGTATGGTCCTACCGTACGCGTATGGTCGGACCATATGAGTATTATACTCGTTTGGTTATTAACGGGCCGGACCATACGAGTATTTGGACCATATAGGTATTTTTTTCAAAATACAATAGAAATAAAACAATAAACTTTATCTTAAAAACAAACGTGTTTACAAAAAAAAAAGGATTAGTTTTACATTTCAAAAGCTACATAAACATTAAATATTGATGCCACAGTCAGTCGATCTTAGTTTTCATCGCTAATTGTATTCGTGTATACTTTTGTATATTTCGAATGACCTTCACACGGTACCATACATGTAGCTTTTCTGCGATTGCTTGTTTTAGATCGAAAATGTCCAACTCTAGATCTCCAATATCGTAAAATGAATATTAGAGATCAAATCAAATAAAGGCAGTGGCTATTTCATAGCTCTTAAATGCTATTTTACCTGTCTTATAATTAAGATTAGAATAGAAATATAGAAATAAAGAATAGAAAAAAATAAAGAAACATACACTTTTAATATTTTACTAATCAAAAATGTCTTAAAAAATATCATGATCTTTAAATAAATATCATGATCCTTGCCAGTGATGTAACCTACTTTAAACAATAAAATTCCTTTAACAATATGTTCATTTGATTTTGACATCTTCTTATAATTGTACTTACAAATAGTAAGTATTATATTAACTGTGTGAAACTGATTCTTTTTTTAATAAGTTGTTTTAATATATAATAAAATTACATTTTAGTGACGTAACAACCAGAAGGGTCACACCAAATGAAGAGTATAAAAGTATACGTGTTGATTACCCCGACCATATGAGTATATACCCATATGGTCATGACCATACGCGTATGGTCCAGATACTCATATGGTCCGGAACACATGTTTTATAGACCCGTTTTTGCTCATTCGTACCGCTCATAGGTCAAGAAATTATTGTAGTGTTTTTCAACAAATAATTGTCACTCGAAATATTCAATTAAATTTTATGGAAAATGAAGTGAAATGTATATGATTTATTTTTGACATCTTAATAGATAAATGTAATATAGTTTCAGAAAAGATATCAATGGATTTGAATTAAAACAAATCTCTGTACCAAAGGAGTAAGTTCGGTAAGGGTCATATTTGGCCCCAATTATAAAGTTCATATTTTCAAGCCAATGAATGTTTAAAGTTGCCTTAAAGACATGTAAGATAGTTAAACAGAACTGTTTTTGTCAAAGTTTTATTCTAAAACGTTGATTTTTACATCCAAAAAAGGTCAAGATAAGGGATTTTGGTGAAATTTGACAAAATCAGCTAGATTTCACCCAAATAAAGGACGAGGAAACATAGAGCGCAGGCGTCGACAAGCTTAATATTCAAATAAGACATGTGAAATGTCTTAACAAACATTATTTTAAAAGATCTTTGTTGTCGACGTATGCGCTCTATGTTTCCTGTCCAATAATCTATGAAAATTCACCCATTTTCATTGATTTTTTCTTGAAAAATCAATATGAGTACAACTTGTGACGTCATAATGAAACGCAGAAACGTTAAATTTTCAACAAAATGGTTAATATCCTAGCTAGTCAATGTATTAGCTATAATTTATCGTGATATTTGTCGATAAATCCAAATTTGAAATTTACACTAAAAAAGGGGGCCATTTTAGGACCTTATCGAACATACTCCTTTTCGGGACTTTCGGGACATTTTTAAAAACACTTATTTTGTATCAAATACATTCAGATTGATGCCATGTTACACCATTTTAATTATTGGAAATCAATTATATGGCAGGTGTTTTTTTCCATATACATAACACATTAAGCATTATTTGTTAGAAAGCAAGGAAAAGAGGGTGATTAAAAATTATAAGTGGCAATTTTAAGGTTTTTTTTTACGAGATGTGTGTTGCTACCTAAACAAAGAAGTCTACTTTATAATGAAGCGAGTGTCGGTACTTGCAATCTCGTTTATAATATTGTCCGCTTTAGTACTGTTGAACAGACAATTTTCTACTGTGTTTCCATTTACATCCGTGTAATCTGCAAAGAGTTTAATTGAAAAACTTGGTAAAAACTTCTGTATTGTATAGATAGAAATTGAGGGATCAGCTTTGTTTTCACCTATAAATCCTGCCGACCATCCTTCTGTAAAGAGGACGCCCTTCGCACGTGAGGAATCACAGCAAACGGTTGTCCAGTAGTGATCAGGTACATTCACTCTTCCATTACTAATGAACCTACTATTGCTTGGTAGAACGCCAGTGATAAAATAACGTCTTGCTCCTACAAAATTGCAATCCCTTTTTGTGATGTCATACAGAGTGGTTTCAAAAACATTCCATATACCTTGATTAAATGAAGAGACTTGAGGTGCGATATTGGTTAAAGTATTTGTCGCTTTTCTACTGCCCTCCGTTTCGCAATGGTAAAGCTGTGGATTTAAATGTCCCCTTTCATAACCGCTACCCGTGTAATCGATATTTACTGCTTGTTTACTCCCGAACGTTGTTACATTGTTGTTTGCTTTGTTGATTTCTAGCATATTTGAATTGTTTTTGTCGGCTAGTTGAGGCTCAATAAACCATTTCTTAAAACGGCTGCCGCACTTGTCAAACGACAATGTGTATGCGCTATAGTGCGGAATTCTCTTAGTTGTGTCATATTCAGTAGCGTAATAATATCGGTTTTGGAGTCGTTGACAGATTTGAGTTGAACCGACTAGTCCTTTCAACATTGGTGCAGTCTTCTGGTAGAAAAACTCATCAATACATTTTGCAAAATTTTGCGATACTTCTAGTTTTACAAAATTAAAAGATAGGAAAATAACCGTAACAACGGATCCAAATATATTCATCATTGTGAACAATGTATCGCCTGAAAAGAACAACAAAAAATATTAATATTGGAAGCATGGTACATGAAAATTAATCAGTATCTAGTTTTCTTATTATTTCTGTGTATATACCTTTTGGTGTTGTATAATCTGGAACAGTTTTTGTAATTTTGAGACTCACCTCACCATCTTATACATTTCTTTGTAAGGACTGTTTTTCTAACCATCTCTTCTCGTCAGTTCCCAAATCTAAAGTGTTTGTGTTGTCCTTATAATACTTAGGTCAGTTTTGACTATAACGAAAGGTTGTAACTGTACGATCGCATATATCTGTATGATTTTTGCAAGCATCTAGACCATGTTTAACTGCATATGAATGTCGGCAAAAATATATAAGTGTTTGTATGTGTTTACTTTGGTAGATCACATTCTGGAAAAGTGGACGGGAATGTAGAAGATGATGCATGTATATGAAATATGAATTATAATTATTCAAGTGTATACTAGTATGTACGTTTAAAAGCGTCGAAAACAAAGTTTTGGTGAATTTTTTTATGTTACTTAAAGAATTTAAAGAAGACACAAAACAGCGTTGATTGTTTGGCTATTCCAGTGCATTCTTTAGGTATTTTATATAGATGTTCGTCGGAATTTTCAGTAGATATAACATGTATAGTATAGCATCTTGAAAGGAAAGGATTTCAGGGTATACTATGTTAACTTTGTACTTGTTCTGACATGATAATTGCTTTATTGAAATTAAGTGTTATCAAACATTGGAATTCTAATTCAAACGAAAACTATTGTAATAATAATATTCCCGATCTATGATGATTGGATAAACCATTTTACAGACAACACTTTTGCAGCGTTAAATTTATTGTTTAATATCCATTTTATTACCTGAATCGACATACTTTGAAAAATTGAAAAAACGTTTTCAAGAAATTTTGTTTTATTTATATTTAAACCATGTGCAAATTTAAATTATTTGCTTTTCAACAAAAATACAAATTGCATAATTATGTTGAATATTGTACATGCAATGTCTCTCAATATATCATTGACTTTAGAAAACAGTAAATTTTCTTACCTATGATAGCATGGATAAACTGTGTAACTACATACACTCTGCTTTGACACGAGATAAATTATGGTAAGATAGCACCGTCTCTTCTTATAGTTTAACCGAGAGTCACATGCCTAGAATGAGGGTTATTAATCTTATTGTTTTTGGATGCAAATCCTGTTGTGAATGTTTACGTACAAGGAAAATAGTTCTACGAAAACAAGAGTGCTTCCTTGAACCTGGCTTCTGGGAATTTAATTTCTTTAAACAGTAAAACGAATTTTTTTCTCTCAACCTGATATGAATTAAATATCAGGAAACTTTGTACAATTTAAAGAAGACACAAAACAGCATTGCTTGTTAGGCTATTCCAGCGCATTCTTTAGGTATTTTATATAGATGTTCATCAGTAAAAATCCTGAATAAAGTCATCGGATGTTGCAAAATCAGAAGAAGCCTCTAACAATTCGTTTTCAGTTATTTCAGTTTTTTGCTACGAAAGGGTAACAATGATACGTTTCCGTCAGTATTATGATCATCATCCCTCCCAATTACTTGGAATACAAATAATCCATTTTAACGCTAAGGGAAATAAATGAAAGGATATTTTGATAGGCAAGTACAGGCCCGTCATTGCATTTATCAGGACAATGTGACCCATTTGACTTTGCTATTATAATTTAGATATAGGTTAAAACGAATTATAAAATGGACTAATTCAAGTACACCTTGGTTTTATTAGCAACGAAATTCCCTATTTCTTTTAATAGATGCAATGAAATCATATGAAATAACACATAGCTGATTGGATGATAGAGCAAAATATCATCCCGTGAAAACATTGACAATCGCGGAGAAGCCCAATTTGGTTATGTTTTTTCGAGATAATTATCTGTTGATTACCCTCTCAGCTATATGTTATCCAATTTATTATACTGAATATACACCAGCAGGGTTAAAGAACATCAGTTGTTCGACCTGTTAGTCAAATGAATTTGTTTAAATATAATTTTTCACTTCAACAATGATCAATGAAAAGCGTAAAACTTTATCTTGTCTTTAAAATAATGGATGTAAATGCAATGCATTGTCCTTTGAATTATCGTTTTTGATTGGTCAGCTCGACATTTGATAAAATTATCTCCCGCCCGTCCATAAGATACAGTAAATTATTTCCCTCGTATGATTCAATCAAATCTGGCATTTTTACGTAAAGTATTATAATAAATAATAATGCTTTGCACGAAATTTTTCCTTGGTATAAGGGCCTCGGTTACCGAGTGGTCTAAGTAGTTACTACTGTGATCACTAGCTAGTCAACACTGGGGTTATGAGTTCGAACCCCTCTCGTTCGGTTGCACTCGACTTCTTCTTGATTGGCTAGAATTGTCAGTTTTCCTATCGAAGGTCGGTGGTTTTCTCCGGGCACTCCGGTTTCCTCCACCATTAGAATCTGGTCGCCAGGATATAGCCTAAATGCGGTTCGTAAAAATCAAATCCAATCAAATCCCCTTGGTTTATGTACAAAATGGTGTATCTCTATTATTCATTATCTTTGCGGTTTTGATACAATTATTGCAGTTTGATAAATTCGTAATTTACATGGTAACAGAAGGGGTCGTAAACCTTAAATGAGAAATTCATGAATCACAACAGCTGAAGAGGCTAGATATTGAAACTCTCTAGTAAGGCGTTAAACTACTGAATTCCTGAGATTTGTTTTAACATGTTTAATTGATTTTAGTTTCTGATGCATGATTATTTTTTTTGTTTATTGTTTTTGGCTTTTAACTAACTTTCAGTAACTGCAAAGACTCTCAAATCGTACTTTCGTTATGACATGAGCTATTGACACATTTTGTGATGCGCATTTCTGTAATTCAATGTTCAATTATTTTTTGATATATATCGTCTCACTATCTCTAGTTTGTACCATATTTGATATGATAATAAATGTTCACTTCTGTGCTCGTACTCTGAACCACAAATTTATTAATTTTGTAAAAAAATGTCTACAACAAAATTATTAAATTCAAATTTACCTTGTTTAACGGCATTTTGTCCCATTTCCCGATAAAAATCTGTTTTTGGTGTATTGACCGAAACGTCGATAAACTGTTTCCCTTTCCCTATATATCTTTTATCGATATAAATAACGTCCAAATACAGCAAAAGTAGCTTAAGAGTTTTGTCAAGTAAATATGTAATTGAAAGAATGGTATGTTTCTATAACAGTGGCCCCGAACTTGAATCTATTAAACGAAACATAATTTTATTAAGCATTGCAAATAAAAAGGACATAAATGTGCAGCTAAAAAAATGTTATCAGTTGAATTTTGTAGGAGTAATGAGTCAATGAAGTTATGAGTTTGCCCAGTGACAATGATGGGGCGTGGGGTATTGAAGATGCTCAAAAAGGTTGTTTAATTGTTTTTAGACAATTATAATGGCCCAAACCCATTCGAAAAAGTTTTAAATTCATACATTTTGTGTTGTCCCAAACCTTTTGAAACAGAGTCTGTTATATGGCTAGTATTTACGATTTCCAAGACTAGCTTTTTAATTTTTAACTGAACTACTTATTTGTGATACACATAGTGCTACACAGTATGTACATTTAGAACTCTGAAGAGTATAAACTCCGTATACATGCTAAAGTAAACACAGAGTAAGCTCACATTATTAAGGCAGACTTCTTCGGATGACATAGTCTATAGTTGTGGGGATATGTTGAAAATACACATATCAATGAGTGTTCCTGGTTATAATGCATTATGCAGACCAAATAGCTTATTGGTTATATTTATGTGCTAGCTCAAAAAGTTTGTGACATAAAAGCTCGTTGACTTTGTTTTTGAAACCACTGATATGATACAGTTTAACTCGCACAAGTATTGTTGTATTATCGCACTTTTCATGTCAAATGTTCTTTTTGTGGAAAAAAATACAAATTGTAAAACGGATTATGCGAGAAATCTTTACCCTGACGTGAAAGTCTGTTGAAAAAAAATACTCTATTCATAACCTTTTTAGAGTCTTGAATCGCTAGATCCAAAATGTTTTTTTATTCACCCTCGTAATGCTAAAAATGGCATCTTTGTCTTTAAGCGTTTATGCCAAAAATGACATAAATTGAATGCAGAGGTTTAATACTAAAACTAGTTTTCAATGTTGTGTTATGTGTACTTTTGTTTGTCTGTGTGTTCTTTTCATTTTTAGCCATGGTGCTGTCAGTTTGTTGTCGATTTGTTAGTTTTACTGTCCCTCTAGTATCTTTCGTCCCTCTTGCGCGTCTGACGTACTGAATTATAATCCTGATAATTAGGGCCCCGCCGACTAAGGCGGGTCGCCCTATAGTGATCAGTCTGTCCGTCCGTCCGTCCGTCCGTCTTTCCGTCCGTCCGTCTGTCCGTCCGTCCGTCCGTCCGTAACACTTTCGTGTCCGCTCCATATCTAGAGAACCATTATGATTTCAAAGTTTATACTTGACATCCATTTCAACAACCACCAGAGGGCGTGTCATGATGTATGTACAACTTCCTAGGTCAAAGGTCAAGGTCAAAAACTTTGGTTTAGAGTTGACAACCCCATGTCCTGTGGGATTGTGTCCGCTCCAAATCTAGATAACGGTTATGATTTCAAAGTTTATACTTGACATCCATTTTAACAACCACCAGAGGGCGTGTCATGATGTATGTTCAACTTCCTAGGTCAAAGGTCAAGGTCAAAAACTTTGGTTTAGAGTTGACAACCCCGTATCCTGTGGGATTGTGTCCGCTCCAAATCTAGATAACCGTTATGATTTCAAAGTTTATACTTGACATCCATTTTAACCACCACCAGAGGGCGTGTCATGATGTATGTACAACTTCCTAGGTCAAAGGTCAACGTCAAAAAAACTTTGGTTTCAGTTGACAATCCTGTGTCCTGTGGTGAAGATTGTGTCCGCTCTATATCTTGAGAACCATTATGATTTCAAATATTATACTTGACATCCATTTTAACCAACACCAGAGGGTGTGTCATGATGTATGTACCACTTCCTAGGTCAAAGGTCTGTCTGTCTGTCTGTTGATCTGTCCATCGCTAACAAATTTGATCCACACTATATTTTGAGAGGACAGCTGTTATTATTTCATACTTTATACCTGACAAACATTTTCAACTTAACATATATATAAAGCAACACCAGAGAATGTGTCATAATGTATGCATCCTAGGTCTAAGGTCAGTCTGTCAGTCTGTCCATCCGTTTGTTGTTCTTAACAAATTGTGTCCGCTCTACCTCTCGAGAACCGTTAATATTTCATACTTTATACTTGGTGGGTCATAATATATTGAAGGCATAATTCTAAAAATATGTGACAAATATCAATTGGGCAGCACCTTTAAACATATTGTTCAAACATCAATCCATACATCCAGAAGTCACCTTAGAGTAGTCAACAATTAGTTCACATCATGCAGTCATATCACTATTATACTATGAAAGTAAGATGAGAATATTTATCAGTTTTAACTTAAAATCTTAGATTGAAATCACACATGAGACTCCTTAGAGTAGTCAACAATTAGTTCACATCATGCAGTCATATCACTATTATACTATGAAATAGTACTATCACTATTACCCCACGTTATTGACAGCGGGGCCCACAGAGATGGCTTCCATCTCAATGATATCTAGTTATTTTAAAAGGATAAATCAGATTACCCTTTCATTTACTTTTATCTTAGAAATGTCATGCTCATTGTAAATGCAATGTTGATATAGTCACATTTATTATTGAAATAAGTTTACTGAAACTATTACTTTTTCTTGTTTGATGAAAAGCACACGTTGATAAACCATAATTGATTAACACTTTTACTATCATGCATTTAACATGTATAAATAGTGAACCGCAATAATTTAAGTATCCGGGATCTGCATGTTTATTTTATGTTAACGATGTGTAATATAATTATGTCAGCATTTACCTATACAGGTATGTCATGTATGTCCTTGTAACGGTAATGCAGTTCTGGTTCAGAATTTGAATTGTTGGAATAACATAAATAAAATGTAGTTTGATTACAATTCTTGATTATTTAGGCCTGTATGGAACCACAGAAAATCTGTTGTTCCCAAAGTCACAATATAACAATGCTGCCTATACCACAGCGCAATATATTAAAAGATTGCAACTTATTTCTAAGAAGTATCCCTATTCATTTCGTGTCTTGACCATCGGTCATTCAATTTATGTTGAAGTTTTGCATGACTTCTTTGTAAAGATATCACGGTAAACATAAAATCTAAAATGAATTTTCTCCGAGAAACGTCGTCTTTAGTAGATGGCAAGAGTTCTTTCTATATTTTCAACGCAGGTCAAAAAGTGCGGAGAATTAGGACATTGAAAAGGACACATTTGGTTATGACAAATGACGTTGTGGAGAAGGATAATGAAGATCGATTTATCTTGTTACTTAACCATGTAAACCATTGTTACCCATATAACTTTTAGTACTTTTTTTTGTTCTATAAAACTTTTTATTAATCTCTTAATGAGAATGAAGGCATCAGAGCAAATGCAATGTGATTTCCTTTATAATTAAGAAGAAAAAATCCGTGCGAGCGCGGCTAGAAGACTACTTGAAATATTTATGGTGTTAGACAGCTGGGGTTGGTATTCCTAAACTGTTTTTATGCACTTATGAATTATGTGTTTATTAGTTTGTCTTTAAATTACTCTTTGTGCATCGATGACACTGATGATGGAGGTTTCCTCCAAGATGGTATCACTGCTGTGTTAACATATATTGATATTGCTATGGTAAAAATTATAAATCAACAATCTTTTAAAATTTAGAATTTTTCAGAAACTAATGATAGTCAACCCAATGAGTAGATAACCATGCAGAGCTGTACTTGGCAACACCTTTCGGAATTTTGGGTTGGTTTTCTTTGCTCTCCAACTACGTACTTTATTTGGTCTTTTCAAAATCTTTGATTCCAGCTTCACTGCCGTGTCTTTTGCTACCAAAACGAACATCTGGTACACAAAATTTTAACCCTGAGTTTATTTAGAACCAATGGGTGAATGACAGTGCTGATGGAGGTTTCCTCCTAGAGGGTATCAACAGCCTAGTTGTCAACACCACAGTTGGTAATGGCAGTTATGTGTCACTTGACACAGATTTCCAAATATTATATGTTATTCAGGTCTCAGACAGGGTATATACTGTGACATTCCCGGCTTAGGGTTTATATCCCCTGAGCCGAAGGCGAAGGGGATATAAGCCCTTAGCCGGGAATATCACAGTATATACCCTTTCTGATACCTGAATTACACATATATTACGGATTACCCCGGACTAAATGTTATTTTCCAGTGCAGGTATTTGTTGACAACACATATATAAGTTGACCCAAAACCCCAACCTGATAAGATCGGCATACGTGAAGGATTTTCTAATTTGCTGTGAACATAATTTTATCGTGTATGTAATAATTTATTAAATTTAAGTATTAAAAGTGTAAATTGCGTGATTTTGTATAAAAATGCATTATTGACTGAGCACGTTATTATTTTCCCTCTGTGAGCCTCTGACAGTCTGATAGCTTTTGACTACGTCACATAGTAACCTGGGTTATGATGACGTTGTTGAGGTTCCAATTGGGGATAAAAACGTCGTATATACCCCGGCAGTTTCCTGAATATATACTGACATCTCTGTGTTGTTATCCAATTACAAACCACGACACATTTGTAATCCGTAATATGTATATATATATGTAGGACTCTTAGGTGCGATGGGGACGCTAAAGTGCAATGGTATACGCTAAAGTGCGATTTCTCAATACGCTAAAGTCCGATGGTATTCGAAAGTATAGACGTAAGAAACGTAGTTGGATTTTGACGCTTACAGTCGTTCAAACAAACTAAACATGAACATGCCGGAGAACAAATTAAGAATATTTAATTTATGACAACTTTTAAACCAAATGTCCATGACTTAATGTCAGACCAAACCGTGCTTCTGCCTGTTGATTCTTTTCGGATGTTGGAAGAAGGACTTGCATGTGTCCTGCAGTTGGCTTGTTTTACTATATAGATACAAAATAGAATAACGCATAGGTATCGTGTATCCTGCTTCTATTGTCTACCATTGTTATATTGTTGTTCGTTTCTGTGTGTGTTACATTTTGACGTTGCGTCGTTTGTTTTCTCTTATTGTTTAGTGCAAATTCACATTGCGATAAGACGTGTCACGGAACTTGTCTATCCCAAATTCATGTATTTGGTTTTGATGTTATATTTGTTATTCTCGTGGGATTTTGTCTGATGCTTGGTCCGTTTCTCTGTGTGTTACATTTCAGTGTTGTGTCGTTGTTCTCCTCTTATATTTAATGAGTTTCCCTCGGTTTTAGTTTGTTACCCCGATTTTGTTTTTTGTCCATGGATTTATGAGTTTTGAACAGCGGTATACTACTGTTGCCTTTCTTTATCTATTGGTAGCGGACGGATGCATTTAAATAATTGTATACGTGGCAGTTAACTTTGTGGTCACCATTGAAATGTTGTCATTTTTATTGAAAAGTAACGTCAGCAAAATAAAGGTACATGCTCTCATGCGTAAATTATAAATTGTCAGCTAAAACATTAGTTTATACATTGCAGGAAAATATAACATGAATGTGAAGTCGCTACAAAAAAGGGAGATATTTAAGCTCGGCGAACATCGCCTTTCCTCTCATTTATATTAAAAGGGTAGACAAATAAATGTTGCAGATTCCGACAATAATTTGTAATTTACAAGGACGATTGTTAGCAGATGTGTTCCCATAAGTGATAGACTACAACGTAGCTACACCATTTATCACAATATATAATACGCCCAAATTATAGAAAATTCATTTACAGGAAATATAGTATTTTGGAACACCTAAATTACCTTTTTAACAATTATTACGTGGTCGATCTTTTAACTTTAGAAACCAATCACTTAAGCTTACCGGTAAATTAAAAAGCCCATCACATATGGTATTCTATCTTTTGCAAAAAGATTATTTTTAACCTCCAGGTACTTAAACGTTTAAAAGCCGTTTAACATTACCGTTTCGGTCAATCGCACTTTAGCATGATATACCATCGTACTTTAGCAAACAAATTAACAAGCATCGCACTTTAGCGTGAGACACCATCGTACTTTAACGTAGACCATTGCACTTCAGCGTGACCATCGCACTTTAGAGTCCTACATATATATCAAGTTGATTAGTCTTTTCATTTAAACAAGAAGATCATGATAAGATATTTCTGGTTTGAGATAGTTAGTTAGAATGTCGACCACGGTGTTGACATGAAGTGTAGACATGAATAACCTATATCAATTTTATGGTCATAATTATAAATAAACTGTTTACATAACTTTTTTCTTCTTCAAAATACTTAATGATTTTCTACTTTAGAATAGATTTATTCAAGCCGTATTTGGCGAAACCTTCTTGGAATTGTTGGTTCCAAATGCGTTCCAACTTCGTGCTTTATTTGTGTTTTTTAACTGCTTTGATTCGAGCGATACTGGTGAGTCTTTTGTAAACAAAACACACGTCAGGCGTACATAATTTAAGATCTGGTAATATTTTGAATCTATTTTACAACAAATAAGTCGATGCCACTGCTGGTACAGATTTTCTCCATGACAAAGATTCGCCAGACCAGTAGTCATCACATCTATACTGAGATGCCTTTATCATTGCTATGGTCATAATTATAAATTAACTGTTTCTAAAACTTTGATTTTTTTTTAAATGCTTAGGATTGTCTACACGAGGAACTGATTACCAAAGATGCATTTGTCAAAATCTTTCGAAACATTTCTTCCTAAATGCTCTTCATCTTCGTACTTTAGTTAAACATTTAAACGTATAAACAGGATGTAAATACAACACAGGAGTCACGATTAGAAAAAAATATGTTAAATTTTTAGCATATGATATAGGTATGTCGGTTAACCAGAAGGACATGACTGTAAGATAATGTGCACAATATTTTAAAGCATGTCGTCACGTAACTTTCATACAGAATAAAACCATCTAAAACGTTTTCATTTGATGTGAATCCGAATTTATTTACATACAAAACGATTTTATCTACTATGTCTAACTATGTCCCAGACTATTGTGTAATTTTAATATTTTTCAACTTTGCCAAAAAGGTAAAAATCGTGTAAACAATTTTTGTTTTGTTTAAATCTTACTAGCGATTGTTCTTTGTATAACAATGTATAAGGGCAAGAAAGACTAGTGCAATCATGTAAAATCATTTCTGTGTGAATCGGGTATAGATTTGGGACATTTCGAAAGTACGTTGAATTCCTTCACATGTAAATTAGTAGATAACTGTATTGTATTTTAAGCTCCGACGGCATCAATTGGGGATTTGATGGTCGCAAAATAAGTTTACTGGCGACGCGTTAGCGGAGACAGTAAACGGGTATTTGCGACCATCAAATCCCCAATTGATGCATTCGGAGCTTAAAATACAATATTGTTATCTCCATTCTAATGAAACTGACAGAAAACCACGTTAAAACAAGAAATAAAAATCTGCTTGCGCGTACGTCCCATAGCATCATTTGTCAATTGATGCCATGTAAAAAAAGTAACTTTATCTAATCAAAATGAACGTTACAAACGTTGTTGCATTAGCATGCATGTTGGAATGCATCTGAAACAGCTTTGCATCAATCAGATATTTCCAACTGCGAGACTGACAAACCAGTTTTATAGTTGTCAGTAACCATGCGTTCAAAAGCTGACTTAAAAATCGACTTGTAATGTCTGAATGGTCTTGTTTCGTCCGCTTAAAAAAACATTTAAAGTTATTTGGTTTTGTGTTGCCTATTCCAATATTTCAACAGATTCATACAGGTCATGTCCGTCCTCGAGAAGACTTTTTCTGATCCGGCGGTAGAGTGTGCCGAAGAAAATGAGTTTTCAGATAATTTGAAAAACATCTCTGATGGAAATAATTTTCTTCTGCTGGAAAGCCAAAAATGGTTTACAATCTTCTTGTGGACGTTTTTATTCCACCTTTGATTGCATGTGCCTCCGGAAAAACATACCACGATGGGATAACTTTGCCAGCTCCATTTGCACAAATAAACAAATTGATGACTTCTTCATGAAGAGGGACCTCTATAGCTCTGATAGCACAAGGCCTTGAGTAAGACAATGTTGTAAGCTAAAACTATAAATTGAACAAGGCTTTTCGGATATAAAGTCATGTTTGTTCACACAAGAAGACATATAAGAAAAAACTTGAGACACGTGTCAAATCACGTGTTTGGGCAATCTTATTAAAATAAGTTCTCATCAGATTTGTGTTTGGGTTCTATACATTTGTGCAAGTTTATCTCTAAATTCTTTAAGCTTAGGAACAAATAAACCATCTTGAAACAATTGAACCATCTTGGCTGCTAAAAGCGAAATAATATTTTATAATTTTACTTTTTAAATTATTGAACCAAACAAAATCACATGCTGTTATAGTCTGTGTCATTTTGGTCTCTTATGGACAGTTGTCTCATTGGCAATCATATCACATCTTCTTTTTTATATATTATAAACTCACATGTTTGTTTTATCGTGCCCTTTAACCCCCGAACAATGAAAATGAGGTCAAGGTCAGATAGACAGAGACAAAGTTGAATAGGATCAAATAAAATATGAAGTTGAACAGCTTTGTAAGCCAATTTGACAAGATCAACTTACAACCATTTTTTACACCAAATTAATATGAACCATTAACATACGGACAAATGACAGACAGAACCTTTATAACATAAGGACTATATCTACAGTTTTGTTCATTCGTTTGATGTGTTTTATCATTCGAATTTGTCATTTGATTGAGGACTTTCAGTTTTGAATTTTCCTCGGAATTCTGTATTTTTGGGACTTAACTCAATTACTTCGGAAATATTAAGTCCTTGAAAAGTTTTTCAACACTGTCGTGCACCTACCATCCCCAGATCACTCTCCCTATGTCTAATAAGGTTTATGTGACATAAGTCGCAGACTAGACAAAAAAAAATTCTTACATGTAAACATACGTCATAGAATTTGAACTTTCTTTGTTGGGATTTTTTTGTTTGTTTTGTGTGTCTATATATACTTCAGATTAATAAATGTCACTAATTATTATCTACATTTTGCTACAGAAAATTCCAATATTATTGCCTGCATTTGTTATTGCCAATTTGCCATTAGATTAAAATGCGATCTAAATATTTGTGATATTGAGAAAAATCGTTTGTAGTTCATACAACAAATTTCAAATTGCAAGTTTACATTAATCATATTAATGTGATTATAACCCTTTCGCATTTTTCTCAACAATAAAAACATCGCAATAATTTCTGAATTTACAGTATATCAGAGATTTAATTCATTCAATGCCAATGTTAAGCATGTCTTGCCAAAATTCCTAACTAACATCTAACTTATTTTATTTCATTATTTTATGTTGTTTTTATTATCACAATTTAATGACACTTCTTCCTGAATCAATGTTAAATTGTGAAAATATAAAGCATGTTCTATAAAATGTATAAGTCACTCTTTATTTCCATTATTCAGATACTTTTTTCATTGGTTCATTACTTTTCGAATATACTTTGCACAATTCAATTTTAAGAGGGTAGGCCTTGGTTCAGGGAG
Organism: Mytilus trossulus; assembly: GCF_036588685.1. Classification (NCBI taxonomy): domain Eukaryota; kingdom Metazoa; phylum Mollusca; class Bivalvia; order Mytilida; family Mytilidae; genus Mytilus; species Mytilus trossulus. The sequence goes on from NC_086380.1 coordinate 29,034,159, forward strand.
ATAACCCTTTAAATCAGTTATGCGTTTATAAAAGTCAAGTATCATCATTGAATTTTAAGCATTTACCTGAAGCAGACTGGAAATAATCTATGTAACCTAGAAGCTTAGAATATATTTATGAAAATGGTTGACACAAACGTACTGATGATTTTAAGAGTTATTTCCCTTTACCTAGGTCTACCTCCTTAATATGTGCTATCTTCCATTTCATCTGAATCTGAACTATCTGCACTCTCCTCGGAAACCTCTTTTTCATAATAAGATTTAAGCATAGGATCACTATGACATTTTTTATGCTGATTAAGAGTTATAATATTGTCAAATGTTTTACCACAATAGCAATCCAACAGTCCATCATTATGTTTTCTCATGTGCACTGCCAATTCACTTTTTCTCCCAAACTGTTTTCCACATAAGTGACACTGTGATTGTTTATTTGCTGTCATATTCCTTATGCATTTATCTTCATGATTGGTTAGCTGATTTTTAAAAAGAAATTTCCTGTTACATTTCTTGCATGCCAAAAGACCTCTTGTTCTATGATTCAATATGTGTTTTTCTAATTGATGTTTATACTTAAATACACCAATGCAGGATTTAACCTTACATTTATACGATTTTTCGGAATGAGTAGTAAGCTCATGTCTCTTCAGTCCTTGCATGTTGCTGTAGCGTAACCCACAATATCTACAAATAACATGTGTTTCCTTCCGTTCTAAATTACGATGAAGGCGTGTATGCTTTTCATAATCCTTATCATCTTTCGTTGAAAAATTACATTTCTCACATTTATAAACTTTTGACTTTTTTTTCTTATTTATAGCCTTGTTTAACGTTTTGTCAATACCATCAATCTCCCCATCCTCCCCCTCTTCCTCATCATCAACATACTCGTCATCTTCATCATCATTATCATTATAAATGTCATCATAAGTAACATCACCATCACCAAAAATATGTGATTGGAGTTCCGCAGTCTTTTGCTTGCTAAAAAGGTAAGAATGGTGTCTTCTATGTTTAATATACTGTGTCTTATCTTCTGTTGAGAATTCACATCTTTTACATTTGTAAATGTCTTGTGTCTGCCTTATTTTGTTCTCATTCTCTTGAGTAAGTAAAATTGCATTCACTCGTTCAACAAATTCCTCAACATTATCAGTATTAAACTCTTCCATCGTGGTTTCTAAATTTGTTTTCTCGACTGGTAAATTTGCTTCTTTATTCTGATCAACTTCAGATTCCCTGTAATTGAATCCTTTAACCTCCTGAAAATGAAATTTTTTCATATGTTTGGAAAGAGTTTCTTTGGCTTTATACATTTTATTACAAATGTCACATCGAAACATTAATCTTTTGACACAATAATCCTCGTGTATTTTCAGTGAACCCTTTAGTACAAATATCTGTGCACATTTCCTACATTTCAGGACACCTTGTGATTTGTGCCATAACAAATGTTTTTGTAAAGCAGATTCTTCCACGAAACGTGATTTACATCCTCTAAGTACACATCTCAATATAGGCTTATCCGAATGTGCTAATTTTTTATGTTGAATCAAGCCACATTCAGTTTTATATTCATTTCCACAGTCATCACACGGGTATTTTTTATGTTTACATAGTTTAGACATTCTGAGTTTTTGTTCGAGGTAAGAGTGGCGTTTTCGGTGTCTCTCTTGTTCTTTACTATCACCTGTAGAAAATTCACACTTTTTACAATGCCATAACTTTTCTTGATAGGTCTCATCAGATATTTCATCGTTTATTTCATTGACTATCTGTTCTTGTAACCATGGTAATGGATCACAGTCAGCTTCTTCTAAGGAAATGTGGTCTGGAAGTGGTGATCCTTCTTCACAAGTTGTGATTAAACATTCCTCTTCCAAATCAACACTACCCTATAATCAGAAAAAAACTCGAAAATTTAAAATATTTCAAATACAATTTATTCTTGCAGATCTTAAATGTAAGTGATGTTTTTTTTCAATTTAAAAAAACAAATGAACGTTTAAAGCCGTTATTGCAATATCAGGAAATAAGCCCAATTTAACTTTTAAGTCATTAATATTTGTCAACTATCTTAAATGACCACTTTATCTTTTTACAATTCGTGTCATTCTTACAAAATAGTGCACACGTGAATAATAAAGTGTTTATAAGGCCCTGAAAGATTTGTAAAAAATGTGATAATTTATCGATCACATCACTTTCACCCAAGGGCAGTATTTTTATATAACAGGTGTCCTCACTGGTAAAACTCATTTCTAAAAGTGGAAAGAAGGAATCAACTCAAACGTGATTAAAAATAAACAAGATGCTACAAGGAGCCTGTGTCGCTCTGTTAAGGCTAGCCATAAATAAATTTGAGAAAGTTATTCATTAGTTTTTTTAAAGGTAATTTGTTGTTACCTGCTTTTAAAATCAAGACAATTTTATAATTATCCTGAAATTTATCAAAATCTTAATTTCCTTGGATGGCATGGAAGATTTTAGAAAGATTTATTCTGGTCTCGAAATTTAAAAAAAAATCTTACCATTGAAACATGTTTGATGCAAATGAAAATGTTAACAAAGCAAGAGGTCCAAACGAAAATTTTAATCTCAATCACAATTTCTTCCCATTCTAAATCAAAAGCAAATTAAATTGCCCATTCCTTATTGTGTTAACATGATAAACAAACATGGTTTCTAACTGCGAATATGCAATATATGATGCATTTCCATTAGATAGATGATTAACACATTTGTTTAACATCTGCTTAAATATGGTGTTCAAATGTGCCTCAACTGTTCGCGGTTTGATATGTGCGGTCGTATCAAACTCAGCAAAGCATTTTCATGGCGTTTAACTTGTTTAATTTTATATTAGTCTTCTATTTCATGTATTTGTTATGCTTGAAATTGTTCAAAAGTAGTCATTGAATTTTGTTGAACAAGAATCAAACTAACAGAGTACATGTGTTGTCCCCGAAAGTATCACCAGCCCAGTAGTCAACACTTCTTCTGTGCTGATATGAATATCAATAATGCGGTCATTTTTATAAATTTTCTGTTTACAACATGTACAAAACATTGCAAAACTTTGAATTTTCGTTAAACTAAGGATTTTCTTATCCCAGATTCCCAGGTATAGATTACCTTAGCTGTATTTGGCACAACTTTTTGGAATTTTGGATCCTCAATGCTCTTCAACTTTGTTCTTGTTTGGCTTTATAAATATTTTGATGTGAGCGTCACTGATGAGTCTTATGTAGACGAAACGCGCATCTGTCGTACTAAATTATAATCCTGGTACCTTTGATAACTATTAACACCACTGGGTCGATGCCACTGCTGGTGGACGTTTCTATGGAACGCCATGACTGCCTTATGTTAATAATCAGCATTATTCGCAGTGTTTACAGCATTATATGAAGTGATCACAGCATTATAGGTAGTGCTCACAACATTATATGAAGTGATCACAGCATTATATGCAGTGCTCACAGCATTATATGCAGTGTTCACAACATTATATGAAGTGTTCACAACATTAATATATTAAGTGCTCACAACATTATATTAAGTGCTCACAACATTATATTAAGTGCTCACAACATTATATTAAGTGTTCACAACATTATACGTTTTTTGTTTTATGATGAGATTGATGTATGATGAGATTTATGAATGATGAGATCATTCGGTAAACTTCGTTTTTTAGCGGAAATTACCGAATCCATAATTGGTAAATTACGGTAATGCCCAGCAAACAAATGTAAAAAGTTATTAAAATCATGTTATCATAAGGTAGCATACAATATTTAAAACTGATTGAAATAAGTAAGGAAAAGATGAAACTGAGAGGTGAATGATTGAAGTAGTTCTGTTCGTCGTAAGAAATATGAATGGCAAAATGTAAGTTAAATAATAAAAAGTTTATTTAATGAAATATCGTAGGAAAATTTGTATGATATATTCTCGAGTTCATTTCCTACTGAAGAAATTTAGCAAGGTGCCACTTTATAGTCCGTACTCAGTTTTAAAAAGCTTAATTACCTTTTAAATAAAACAGTCAGCTTTCTATAACACATAGGTGCCATATTACGCTAGCTTATATATGTCATGATAGAGTCATTTTTGGCCTCGATTTTCAGAATTTGGCATTTTTACATGAATAAGTATCTAACAGATATGGAAAATGCAGTTTAAAGCATTTCACTGTAGGTGTTAAACATAACTTTACATCAATTATTCCATTTTTTTTACAAGCTTTTTAGCACGGCAAGTACTAAGATTGTCTTCTAAATATGATCAGCAGTCTTATATAAAAATTCAAACTTTCATAGAAAAATTTACCCTTTCAAGACCCTGTTTAACATTTTCATTTAAAGTTATCATCTCTTATGAAAATTGAGTTTGTGGGGATGAATAAAACGTTTACTACGTTTGTTCGTCAGTTTGCACGGTACATACATGTATATATATAAAAGTGGTATGCTTGCCAATGAAACAGCTTTCCACATGAGACAAAATGACATCACAGAAATTTTAAACAGCTAAACGGCCACAGTACGACCTTCAACAATGAGGAAAGCCCATACCGGATAGTCAGCTATAGAAGGCCCCGAAATGATAAACGAAAAATATTCCTAATTTATGTACAAACAAACGATCGAAAAACTAACATGTATATAACACATTAATTAACAAACGACAACCACTGAAATAAAGGCTCCTCCTGACTTGGGACGGCCACATATATGCAAAATGTGGCGGGTTTTAACATGTTAGCGGGATGTTGGTATCCTCCCTCTAACCTGGGACAGTGGCGTAACAGAACAACATAAGAACGAACTATGAAAATCAGTTGTAAAAGGCTTGTTAGTTTTCTCGTTTGAATTGTTTTACATGGTCGTATCGGGGCCTTTTATAGCTGACTATGCGGTATGGGCTTTGCTCATTGTTGAAGGCCGTACAGTGACCTATAGTTGTTAATGTTTGTGTCATTTTGGTATTTTGTGGATAGTTGTCTCATTGGTAATTATACCACATCTTCTTTTTTATATTAACTCATTAGATGGGTAGAAATATAAATACATATGATCTAACAAGAAAATAGAGTGAACGTGCATGTGGGCGGGTACTTGTAAAATCAATAATACCAATATTAAATTGACAAGTTCCAGGTCGACGGGTTCAAACAGAAAGATGTTAAAAGCAGAGAAAAATTCATCTTATAATCGGCATGACTTTATCAGATGACAATACCAATACTAAAATAAGGCTTACGCATAGTTATATTCTTTAATTCAGTCACAGACCCGCGGTATCACGGATGTGTTCTAGTAAATATGTATACATATTAAGTTGTGAATATGGTGAAACTAATCCTCAAAATAAGTTTAAAATGCCCTGGTGTGGAATAAACTTGGGTTAAATTGATCATACTTCTTAATTTACTTATTTCAATCCGTTTTAAATATTGTATACTGCCTTAATGATCACATATATAATAATAACTGTTTAAATTTGTTTGCTGGGCATTAATTTACCGTAATTTACCAATTATGGATTCGGTAATTTCCGCTAAAAAACGAAGTTTACCGAATGATCTCATCATTCATAAATCTCATCATACATCAATCTCATCATACAACAAAAAACGTATTATGTTGTGAACACTTAATATAATGTTGTAAGCACTTAACACTTAATATAATGTTGTGAGCACTTAATATAATGTTGTGAGCACTTCATATAATGTTGTGAACACTGCATATAATGCTGTGAGCACTGCATATAATGCGGTGATCACTTCATATAATGTTGTGAGCACTACATATAATGCTGTGAACACTGCGTATAATGCTGATTATTAACATAAGGCAGTGGTGGCGTTCCATACGTTTCGTCCACGAGGGTATCACCAGCCCATGAATATAAAAAATGCGTTCATTTTTATAAATTTCCTGTTAACAAAACTTTGAATTTTCGAAAAAACTAAGGATTTTCTTATTCCAGGTATAGATTACCTTATCCCTATTTCATGTATTTGGCACAACTTTTTGGAATTTTGGATCCTCAATGCTCTTCAACTTTGTTCTTGTTTGGCTTTATAAATATTTTGATTTGAGCGTCATTGAAGAGTCTTATGCAGATGAAAAGCGCGTCTTGACTTCTAAATTATAATCCTGGTACCTTTGATAACTATTGTACAGATTGCATATTGATAAATTATGTATTAGATAATTGAAAGAAAATAATGATAATCATACAGCTGCATCTCAGATGAAAACTTCCTGTAACCTTTTTTCTTCTTCTTAGAATTAACATGTACATACAGTAAAATGTATTACAATTTATTTCTTGTGAACATGGTCATGATGGTGAAAGACTGAATGCTCCTTTTTTTACAATAACCTACTGGCTGTTTTCTATTTCCATTATTTTAGGGCAATTAAATTCTTTATTACATGACGATGAACGTGATACCAATTAAAGACTGCAAACTGTTTTTTTTTTTTGTTATTTAAAAATGCTTGTTTTTGACATCTCATTCCTAAACTGTTGGTTCCATAACCCCCAAAATCAATCCCAACCTGCATTGTGTGAGTACGTATTAAACATTCTGGTCAAATTTCATAGATCTATGTCAATTCACTTACATTTAAGTTATTGTACAAAAAACTAATGAATCTTCTGAGGACAACACCCATGATGACATGATGAAGGCAAAATGCTTTGCCTTCAAAAAGAAAATGTATAAAAAAGTTTAAATTAACATTGTTTATACCTTATCACTGTCTTCTCCACCATCTTCATAGTTGTTACTTTGTGTTTGGTCTGGTTTTGTTCCCATCTCTTGGTCATGATTGGTTACTTCACTACATAAAACTATACATTCTATACACACTGTCTTGCTTGGATCTTTTATATTTCCTCCTTCATCATGTTCATTGACAAATTCTTTTGTACATAAATAACATACACTGGATTTAGTTTGATCTAGACAAGAAGAAGCAGGTTTAGATGGCTGGGCTTCATCTTTTCCAGACAACTGTTTTGAAATGGTCAATATTTCTGCCACGTTAGCCGAGGTGGCATTGTCTTTTACTTGTGAAGTGTTATCAGGGTGGTAAATTTTTCTTCTCTTGTGGCTTCTGGTTTCTCTTATTTTAGGCGGAGCCAAAGATTTGTTAGCCTCCCTTTCAACCTCCGAATCTTGACTTCCTTTAACTGTATCACCATCAACTTTAACATCACTTCTGCCATAGTTTAGATCCTCTAAACTATCATCTGTGTTTGTACTGTCTACTAAGTTGTCATCTGGTCTATGATTGACAGATGCCACCAGTGCTGTGATCCCATCCTGGGATTTTAATATTTCCTTTTCAACTTGAACAGCACACAATTGGTTTATGCTTTTGACATCATAAATATTTTGTTCTTGCTGACTAACATTTTCAGCAGCAGATTTTATATTGTCTAGCCCTATTGTCTCACACAAAAGTCTAAAATTTAATTCATTCTCCTGGGAAACATTTAATTGTCCTGTATAAAGGATCTGCACCAAACAGCATACTGTTTTTAATGAATAATTCTTAAGACTGACATAAACTCTTGTACCTTGACTTTCAGACGCCAATTGATTCCTCAAGTATGGACTTCGACATGCCATTAGAACAATTTTATGAACAAATATGACCCCATCTTTGCACTCAAGGCCTGCATCACAGAATGTACCATCCTGTTGTAGTCCATACATACATTTTGTCAGGTCCTCTGCGTGTCGAGGAATGGTTAAGCTGCCTTTCATGTTTCAACACCTATTTAAAATGATAATGTGAGAAATCATTATTAATAATGTTACTATATATTTATAGATAGCATGTTTCAGTACACACAGACAGGATATAATCTCATACTCCAAACTCTGTGTAAAAACTTGGTGTCACACCAAGAAACTCCAGCAACTATCACCAAATCTTTGGAGGATATTGGGAGAAAATTGAAGTAATTCTCCCTAAAGCTCCTGAATTGTATATTACCTTGGTGTCTTTCTTACCAACACTGTCAGAGGCTGATTTAGGGTGGAGGCCCAGGCTCCCCTTTTTGGGGAAAACATTTGGTTGCTTATATAGGTAATCACTGAAGCGGGCCCCCTCTTGGGCATTCAGTGGGCCCCCACTTATGAAAATTTCTAGATCCGCCAGTGACCATGATTTTAAATGCTATAATTACTTTTGAAGTGTGCCAGGAGTTGTTGACTACAATAAACATTTCTTGTGTTTCCCCGTCATGAAATGGCAGTCACGTTGAATAATAATATTGAATTTATTCAATCTTTCTTTTATATTTTAATGAAAACTAAAGGAAGAAATCTATATTGAATTTCTAATTTTTTTACATACATTTTTATTCATGTTATTTATTCTTATCATTACATATTTTTTTACTCCAACTATAAATCAAACTAAACATTTTTGATAATTAACAAATGATGTTAGAAGGTAAATGATTTTACTATCTAATAATCATGCTTTGTTGATTTTTATATATAATTACCTGAAATCAAGAAGTCATAATATCTTTCCAGATTAGAGTAATTACTTGGTGTTTCTATGAGAGAAAAATGTGCTTCACAGAGAGACAATGTGTTACACCAGAATTTGTGTTGGGAGTATGAGATTATGTCCTCCCTCTGTGAACTGTACATGTAATATACTGAGCCAAAAAAGTTTAGCAACACTTTTAAAAAAAAAACACAATTTGTTGTTTCTGGAAAAAAATAATTAAACAGCATTGATATAATCCTTAGTTTTACTTGTACTTTAAAACAGTAGTACTTTATTCCTAATGTGATTGATTTCGCGCCATTTCAGGTTTGATGATGTTTTACTTTCTGTTCCTTAACTTAACTTTTTAAACGATATCAAAAATTTCTTTTTCCCTTATGTTCAGAAACACACCATTGGTAAGAAAAAAAACATACACCTTTGAAAAAATTGCAAGGGGCGTCTACCAGGCCTCCCTGAAAATGACAGTCAGAAAGCTCTTTGAATGGTTGATGCCGGAATGAGTGTTGCTGACATTGTGTCTCGATTTAATGTGCATTATGCAACAGTTTAGAGACTAACAAACAGTTTTCGATAAATAACAACTGCAAAGGATAGGTCGATATTTTTTAGACCAAAAAACTATTGTCAAGGGAGGAGCTCTACCTTTGCTTCACGTCAACATGTGACAAGTTTTTTCCGGCCACATGAGTAGTGCATTGACTAAGGGCAGCTGCTGGCGTGCCTGCCAATCCATTATTGGTGCACTTTAAGGGCATGGCTGCGAAATTGATTTTGAAGAACACTATACTCATTCCGGCATTTTGACCCTCCCGCGCTCCATACAAAGAAAATCCTAATGAATGTGAGTGATAAACATTCATGTTGCTTCTGACATGTCATAATTCCCATTCTTTTTATTATCAAAATTATATGTTGTTATGATTTTGTAAAAAAAAGTAAAATTTCACATTTTTGTTGCTAAACATTTTTGGTTCAGTATTTGTTTAAGAATAACCTAAAACATCATTCAGATTATGATCACGGGTCATCATGTACTCACGGTACTAGTTCATAAACAATTTACACTTCATGATCAATAATCAAAGATAATTTTAACATTTATATATGTATCATGTGAACAGAGTTCTAGAAAGGTGGTGAGTCCTAGGGATTTGAGTCATTATCATTTGACCAACAAAATTTGCAAAGGACAGGACAGTTGTACGTATTTTGTAACAGGAATAAAAGTGAGAACCACCATATTTTTCACGGGGACCACCATGATAAACAGATTTCAAAAACTCACTGTGTATCATATTATGCATTAATCAAATTAAAGTGTTTTATATAATATCATGAATATTGGACATGTTAAAACAAATAAATAGTGTATTTTTTTCATTTACTTGGTAAAAATGCTTGACTGCTTTCTGCTTTTTGCCAGACAATCTGACACTTGATATAATTTTCTGAAAAACTAGATTATAGCTATTTCTGACAATGATTATAACATTGCATTAAAATATGAATAAGTTGGCGAGCTCAAATTTTAAAAACTCGCCAAGCTGGCAATTGGGATTTGAATTTCATATGTTGAAATGAAAAGCTGCTTGCCAATTTGGCAAGTTCCAAGAAAAAAGTTTTGACACACTGTATATTATAGTTGATTCCTTTAAAGAGGCACTAGCTGTCAAATTCATGTTCACTGATTTCGATTAAATTCTCGATTTATAACAATGTAAAACTATTAAAAGTCTAAAATTAACAATTAAGAGGGCACAGTCATGAAAATCAATAGCTTGATTTCGTGTGTATTTTTGTCTGAGCGCCATCTAATTAAAATTTATCTAGTTGACCTCTAAAGTCATCTGATGACCATATATTATGCGAGGTAAACATAATTATAGATATTAATAGATTAAGCAAACTCGTGCTATTGGATTATTCCAGGTCTATTTGATTTAATATTATAGATAATTTTTACCTGTATAAGAATGATTTTTTGTCTATCGAATCAGTCAATCAAACGATTTATCTTTGTTTCACTTTCAATGTTGACATTCTTTTCCTTTAAATAACTTTACACATGTATACTGATCACATGTTATTCACTTGCAGTTGAATAATTCTTAATCAATGTTTGGTGTTTTTTTTTTTTAGCTTATTTTGACAAAATTGACCAAACTGGCTGCTAAAATCAAATTATTATTTCACTATATATGCATAAATTTCATTAATGAATGTGCCAATAAAATATCTTGTAGCTAGTGCCCCTTTAAAATAAGGAGTATCATAAGTTCATAACTGTATGTTACTCGAATCAAGTGTACAGTGGCATACACATTGTTATGAAAAGAGGAATGTCCGAGCGGTGGATTCTTTTCATAAACAAATATCGAAAATAGAATTATAATGTTCAGCTACAAATATTTGAGATAACGGAGAAAGTTGTAGAAAATGATGATTTAATTAACACATATAAAATTATGATCACAAATCGGTATAAAATGTCACAGTTCCTGAATACTTAATAGTAATCTGAATAAAGTCTGTAAATATATGCTATGCTATGGAACAGTTCTTCTGACGGAAAAGTTAAGAGTATGTCCAAGGATTGCTCATTTGAATATATACGAATAATAACAAGCCAGACCGATGTATTAAATCACTGGAGCTCTATATTCTATAAACCACTTCAATACAGCATACTATAAAATCCTTTCTTTTCGTGTCCTTCCTTCACCACACCCCGTGTCTAACGTCTCCAAAACAAAAGTACTCATCAACGTCATCAGCTTGCAAAATCCGGGAAACTGTACAACGTTGTTTAGAAATAATGTTCACAACACACATTATCTGTAATCTATTATCATGTTTATATATATATACATATATATATATAGACAAGGCTGTTAGTTGTCTTGTTAGAATTGTTAACATTGTCATTTCGGGTCTTTTATAGCCGACTATGCCGTATGGGATTTCCTCATTGTTGATGGCCGTACAGTGACCTATCGTTGTGCATTTCTGTGTCATTTTGGTCTCTTGTGAACATTTGTCTGATTGACAATCATACCACATCTTCCTTTTTATATTATATGTCTATATGTGTTTTTTACTTCTTCAAGTAAATTAAAGTTACTTGTACAAGCAGTACCCCTGACTGAATAAAAATACATTGTAATTAACCATGATATATATCTGAGCAAGTGCTTTGGAGTGATATAGAAAAGCTGTGAAAACACCCTTTAGTTACATGTATCATGGTTAATACAGGCATATCTTTTTCTGTAATAATACATGTGTACTTTGCAAAATTGGCAAGCTTTCATGTCAATCCAGCCCAAAATCAATCAAGCCCAAGTGGATCTGGCCCCATATCTAAAGTTGATCCGGCCCAAATTAAAAGTATTATTATGAAGATATATGAATTGTAAATCACTGATAAAAGTTTATGAAATTAATAAGATTATACATGTAAAAGGTGATGGTGAACAGTAAAAAAAAAGTTTGCCTTTGACGAATATTTTCATTAGATGAGTTTGAAACAACTATATGTTGAATTGATTATGTTTTCATTACAAGTTTTCAAGACTATTGAGTAAACATATGCATGATATGTATGAGTTGTTATCCATTTGTTTTGGGTGTTAAGCTTTTGATTTTTTATCACATCTCAGGCCCGTAGCCAGGAATTTCCAGGGGGGGGGGGTCGTTGGACTCACAAACTCGACTTTAACAGTCACAATTCGAACAGAACATTGACTTTAATAGTGCTTATTTGTTTTCAAGGGGGGGTTCGGACGACCGGATACAAATTAACAAATAATGAACTGTTATTTATCATGTATATCTTTCTATAGGTTTTGGGCCAGAACGACCGGATACAAATTAACAAATAATGAACTGTTATTTATCATGTATATCTTTCTATAGTTAAGTAAACATTTTTACATACATGTAAGCATAAAGGAGGGGGGATACATGTAGGTGGGGTCCTGATCCCGAAATCCTGGGCTTAAAAACACGATTTCCCAAGGTCCGGAATTCAAATAAATTAAATCCCGGCGTCCCCACATCTGAAAAAAAATAATTCCTGGATCCCAAAAGGGTCAATCCCGAAATCCCGAGCTTAAAAACACCCGATCCTGGATTCCCGATAAAGGTCCTATCCCCCCTCATAAAGACAATAGTAATATCATTAGAACTTATATACATATAAACTAAACTAAATATATATTGTCCCTTTGAAACAGTGTAACATACATTATCATAAAAGTTCAAAGCTTAAAAATAAAGAAAAATTGAAATTAATTTTAAAAGCAACCTCAATCAGGCACGCGCCAGAATGTAATCTTCAAAATGTTGATGGTTTTCTGTAACTAAAGAAGAAGAAGAAGATCATTATGTTTTTCAGTCCTTTGATTTTTGAGTCCACAAAAACAAATGTTTGTTATTTTTCTGTGATAACCCTCGATCAGGACCCACTATCAACTAGAAAAAGGAGCTCATAAAAATTTTCGAGGTTTCCTTGTACTTAATCTTCATTAGCATGTTTTGACTGTTATTATAGTGTTTAAAACGATAGATGATTGTATTTCAGTCATGACACTACCTTGGGATAATTTTTTCGGTTTTAGCTTCCATCCTTAAAAATCTTACATTTCCGGTTTACAGACTTATATCACTTGGGGAGTCTGTATCTTCATAGAATCATTTAGACGTAAAACTAATTATGAACCCAAAAGAAAATGATATAATAGTTGTACAACGGACGTTAATTATTTACTTTAACAAATTGAAAAAATCATGTCACGTGAGGGTACTCAAATTGCACCTATTCTGACATTTTTTTCAACAACGGTTTTTTTTATGCTTCAAGCAAAAGTATTTTAAATTCTTGGTTTATTTTGTACTTTTATCATAATTTACTATTTACTTACATCGATTTAATTTTGAATCCATATTATTTGAATTATAGAAAAATTAGTCTGAATTTACCTCCAATCGATCCGTGGTCCTGTAACTGGGGTACCCAAATTCTAGACTGATTTATATAGTGTCAATTTTCAAATCCTTGTCCAATTGCAACAGATGCTTTGTTCCATTTCTTTAAAAATTAAAAAAAACCGATTTGACATTAGTCCATGTTTTATACTATTCGTTGTTTTATAGATGCTTGTAACATTTTTTTATTTGCTCATTTTAAAAAGATGACCTTTTATGAACATCGTTTCCGTAGATTTTATTTTTTATAAATCCTTTATCTGTTGATATATACCGTGAACGTTTTGATCATATTTAAATATATTTACTTATGCTAAAATATGGGTATAATTTCAAATCATACAAATTCAAATTGTTTAGTTTAAATGAAACTTTTTAGATTTCCGCAGATATTTTTGTTCAGTACATGTAGGTCTAATTTGGAAACCCGGTGCGACTTTGGTTCTGTGACGTTACATGAACTATTGCAATTCCTACCATTAATTCTGAGAAAACAGTTTCTCTAATTCTTCGTCAATTTATCCCTTTCTGCACCCATTGTATAAAAAAAAATAATCAACGTGTGGTTCGTTTGATCTCAGTACTTCATTGGTTAAAATCCGATTGTGACGTCGAATTTTATTGCTTTCCTCTGAATTTCCTATTGTGACGGCATGAAAAAATGCGACCATGCCTGACGACGTCGCATAGAAAGAACACATCTTTTTGCAGATCATTCGAAAAGAAGGAATAAGTTTGCCTGCATAACGTTAGAAAATCATTAGAGAAACAGATTCCACCACCAAATCTCGTGTAATACGATATTTATCCACTCTCGACAATTAGATTATCAATTTTAAAGTCCTCGCCCAGGAAAATTTAACTGATTATTTAATTTCACAACTATATATCTATAATACTAAAATTACGAGGTCCAATTTTTCAGCCGTCATCACGTAAAAACGACGATTCACAGAATTCTACTTTATATATAACTAATATAGTATAAAGGTGTAGATTAAAAATTACACCACTCCATGCCCTTTTGTTTTCCACGTAATTGATATTGCCAATTAATTAAGAAGTTCCGGGTCGAGTCCGATACCGATACCAATAGTATATTCACCTGTTACCTATTACCTTATCTGTACGTTCCGCATCTAACGGGCGCACCACCAAACGGTGTATTCAGGATAAATATGCTATATGTACACGGGTCATAATCACAGGGTAATACTTTAATTCGGTCACGGACCCGTGATATCACGGGTGTGTTCTAGTATTATATAAAATGATACATATACAGTCGAGTCATTATGTGCCGTTTGATCAGAATAAATCATCGTCATCTTCAGAAATTTACTCTTCCGAATTCCAAATTGTATATACATCTATTGCATACATACACGGTATTAAAGTTGGCTGTAACTAACCTTCATTTAAAGTATTGCCAAACATACTTTCAGTAAGTAGAGCGATGGTAAAAAAAATAAAGAAAGATTTTGGAGCTGCTGAAGGCCCCAAGAAGCTATGGAACAAATTATGCAAAATCATACTTTCTTGGCGTTTCCAAGACCCTTTCTTAATCTGAAAACTCAAGTTCTGTTTTAATATTTTTTTGGTGTTTCAGATTCAGAATTTAAATTTTTAATACTTGTAGACTCCGCCACAGTGGATTTTAAATTAATTCAAGAGGGGACTGATTATCAGTGATAAAACATATACAAGTTTTTATGACTCATTTAATTACAACCTCCTAACTGGGATACAATGTAAAGTAGTTAAAACAGTTGTAAAAAAAGCTAAAAAAGTCCATAAAAAATAAAATAAAACTCATGATCAATTTTAAAACAAAATTACTCTATTACAAAAGGAATGCAACACTAAGAGAATGCAGGAGGGCAGTGAATCATTAACAAAAGACAAACCCTGGAACAGATAAAACACAAAATGACAAACAAGAAGACGAAAAGAACACATAAAACTAAAGATAAAAAAGAAATATGGATCCCGAGTAAACAGGGGCTATATGTATACATCCGAGAACGTTTAAAAAAATTGATATAAAGATCAGCATTTGGTTTTGAAATTTGCATGAGTCATTTGTCTCAATGAGGTTACGGCCCTGTGATTAAAGTGAGGTACGTGTTACTGAGAAAGTATACCTCAATTTAATGAAAGCCATTTTCAGCCATTTCAAGTATTTTTGAATAATATTTATACTTTTATTATTAAAATTTTGGGAAGTATGCACGAAATATTTTTTTGAAAAATCGATGAATTTTATGAAGAATCTGATGCCATCTCATACTTTAAAATAGCAATTATAAAATAACATAAAAGATCTTCCGAGTTATTCATTTCCAATACATTGGAATAACATTAATGGAACCAATTTTCCTGCACCAGATGCGCATTTCGACAAATATATGTCTCTTCAGTGATGCTCGTGGCCAAAATATTTGAAATCCAAAGCTTATATAAAAGTAAGGTTATTAATTTATTTTCAAATGACCACAGAACAAACTATTCATTTTGTGATTATCAAGACTTGATTATTTATTTTCAAAATCCTCCACCACCCCACCCCCTTTTGCAGAATATCAAATGGTCGTCCCTTAATCTAGATAAACCGAATTATTCTATGCCACTTTTTGTAAATTTCAGTTTAAAAAAGCAACTTTCTAAGATTAAACGCATCTTATCATTTCATTCGGGTAAAAGATTAAAGATGTGCACCCGAGATTAACGCTGTAATATTCCTATACAATTATATAAAAAGAATCAACCAATACTTGTAGTCCTTTGTTTGCTACAACCATGAATTTGAAAGTCCCAGAAGGAGTTTCGTTTGTTTTTCACGGATTCTAATAAAAGAGTCATAGAATTTAATGGTTCTTGTTATAATTTTTGTTTAGGTGTACAAGAGTTGACCAATGTTACTTGTGAGTTCTAGGCGTAGACAACTTTAATCCTGGTGTTATGATGAGTTTGTCGATGCTAGTGCTGATAGTGGAAAATTCCTCCATAAGAGTATCAACCTAGAAATCAACACATCTTTGTTGACATAAATAACCTTTTTTATGATAATAATAAATTAACTATATCAACAAAAATTTGAATTGATTTCCTTCCCCAGCAGGGTTGGCAAAAACCCGGGTTTTATGAGTATTGCCCAGCCCAGTGGGAAATACTGGGAAAACCCGGGTTTTACAGGGTTTTAGTGGGTAATACTGGGCAATACTGGGTAATATAAAATATTTGTCTGAATTTTAAAGAGGATTCAGTGATAAACACAAATTTAATACATTTAATAAGATATTTATACCCTATTTTGTTTGTTTAGCATTTGTCTAGATGGGCAAACTGTAAATATAAAGCAAAAAAATGTTTTTTCAAATAAATATAACTCCTATTAACAGATTAAGAATTAAAACAATTACTTGTAAGAAAAGTTACATTTAAATAATGTCACTAATTAATAAGTAATTATTCAGATTAGAACACAGATTTGTTTATGTAACAATAATCAGCCCTTATAATTCTATAAGTTTTATTGGCATGACCCCTTAGGGTGTTTATTCAGCAATATGAATGTATGGCAAATAAAATTAACAAGTCACTTAAACACTGCAATAAAATGCATGTTTCAAGGTTTGGATTATTAAAACAATACTTGGTAATTAAAAAGGTATCTTTAAATGTACAAATCTTCTGTTCTGCCTACATTTGTACATATAGAATTTATAGAGAAGAGAATGAAATTGACGTTTCAATCTTCTAGAAATGACTGTCAATGGTTATCTGTATAAAAAGTATATATATAGCTGTTATACTATGAAACTGTACCAAGTCTTTACTATTTAGTGTTTAAATAAGCATAGGAAAATCATATTGCCCAGTATTGCCCACTATAACCAATTTCTAGGAGTATTGCCCAGCCCGGGAAAACCCGGGTTTTCCCACCCTGGAATTCCCGGGCGGGTAATACTTTGCCAACCCTGTTCCCCAGTAATTGATTACCCTTAGCTCTTGACTTGTGGAGAATAGGTAAGAAAGCAGCATTGATTCGTCTTGGTACGAGTATTTGTTCCACATGTCCTGACTAGACTTCATTTGACGTATGCGACATTACAGAATGTGAGACATAAGCGAATTGTATTTGCCATGGGAACAAAACATTTTTGGTAGCATTCCACAGTTGCACAATAAAAGCAAAATTGAACAACAACATATTTAACCATTTTCTATTCCTAATTTTCTAACACATTAAAGTCAACTGTTTGTGTCATTCGAGCGTCACTGATGAGTCTTTTGTAGACGAAACGCGCGTCTGGCCATGGCGTATATACAAAATTTAGTCCTGGTATGTATGATGAGTTTATTTACAACCACTAAGTCGATGCCACTGCCGGTGTAGATTTATTTCCCCGAGGGTATCACAAGCCCAGTAGTCAGCACTTGTTGTACTGACATGATTTATCATTGATATGGTTATAGTTATAAATTTACTGTTTACAAATATTTTTTTTTAATTTTTTGAAATACTAAGGCTTTTCTACCTCAGGCGTAGATTACCTTTGCTCTATTTGGCAACACTCTTAGGAATTTTGGTCCACAATGCTCTTCAACTTCGTACTTTATGTGGCCTTTTTAACTTTTTTGGATTTGAGCGTCACTGATGAGTCTTTTGTAGACGAAACGCGAATAGGGCGTCTATACAAAATTTAGTCCTGGTATGTATGATGAGTTTATATACATGTGCATATGTATTTAATCAATAGCTTACATTTATTTGACTATCAAAAGTTAAAGCTATATAACATAATTCCTTTTTTTATACGTTTATATACCAAATGATTTCAACATACAATGTGTTACTAGTTTTTGTTCATGTAGAATTATGTCATGGCTTTAAAAAAAGTTTGTAAATTGATCAGAACGTATTTCTATTACTTTTCTTCTTTGTTAAACACATAACAATCATTATAATTTAAATACACTGACATTTCTTCAATGAATCTTAGTCTTTACAATTTTTAGTTTTAATTCTTAACAGCGATTGTATATGATATTAGCTACATAAAGTGCAATTCTGTCAAATCATTTCCGTAGGAATCGGGAATATTTTTGCCATTCTAAAAGAACGCTGAATTTCCTCACTTGTAAATGCTTGTTGGTATGCATCTGAAACAGCTTTACATAAAGCAGATCTTTCTAACTGAGAACCTGACACGCTAGCTTTACAGTTCTCCGTCAACAAACGCTCAAAAGAACTTAAACAATCAACTTGTAATGGCTGAATTGTCTTGTATTCGTCTGCAGGAAGAACAATTAAAGTAATTTGGTTTTGTTCTGCCCATTCCAATATTTCAACAGAGACATACAGGTCATGTCCGTCAACGAGAAGAATCTTATGATCCTGAGGTAGCGTGTGGCGAAGGAAATGAGTTGTCAGATATTTTAAAAATATCTCCGATGGAAACAATCTCTCTTCTGCTAGAAACCCGAAACCTGGTTTACAATCTTCCTGTAGACGATTTATATCCAAATTTGATTTACCATCGGGAAAAACATACCAAGGAGGGATAACGTTGCCAGCGCCATTTGCACAAATAAACAAAGTGATTGCTTCTTCATGAGAAGGGACCTCTCTGATTGCATAAGGCCATGAGTAAGATAATTCTGTAGAGCTTAAACTATAAATTGAACAAGGCCTCTCGGATAAGTCATGTTTGTTCACACAAGAAGACAAATATGAGAAAAAACTTGAGACACGTGTCAAATCCCGTGTTTGAGTTCTATCCATTTGTGTAAGTTTAATCCTCAACTCTTTAAGCTTAGGAAAGTTCTCACACAACAAATAAAACCAATGTTTTGTGACTGGTTTATCGTGCTTACGCTTGCCAATGCTTATAACATATTGACTTGATAACGTACACAGTTCATCGATTGTGTAATTATATCCCTGTTTCATCAGCATCATTATACAGTTGGTCAATTTTTCTGATTCATTTTGATCCAGCGTTGCATTTTTTCCTCTTCTCCCTTTCGTAGGATTTCCTTTTTTCACTCTATCTCGTAGTGTGCTATCAGGAATCTTGAATTTCGTGCATGCTTCCTTAAAGGACATTTTCTTTGATACAACTGCCTCGTATGCTATAATCATTTTTTCTTCATAATTCATCTCCGTAACTTCTCCTTGATTATCCTACAAAATAATTATAATAATATAAACAACAGTTTACTACTAAGTCTTTTCTTTAAACTAGGAGATGAAAACACACTTCCCGTTTAAAATATTCATGTCGAATATAGTCTCACGTTGTTTCTGTAGTACTTTTCTTTTTACCATTCCCGAAACAATATACAATTTCTAGGTCTTTTCTTTTAAGATAAGGGAGATAATCGACTTCAACGTAGACCTAGTCAAAGATTTACGTAAAGGCTGAAACTTCTAAAGAAATGAAATCGGTTATTTCATTTAGGGGAACATACGGTTTGCGAGTTTTCATAGATGGTTTCTATTGGGTGTGAATAAGAAATAATTGATAAAGATATTAGAAGATGTTGTAGGAGTGCCATCTCTCCATCCAAGTCACAATTTGTAAAGTAAACCATTTTATGCCGAAGAATGGTATTCAACACTGAATTGGAATTGATATGTTTTGGGTATTAGACATGCAAATTCAGTAGTTGTAGGGACATTAAAGCAATTAACTATTAAAAAAAAGGCGCAGGATGACACACATTCTCCCCAAGAACAAAGCAGTAGAAAGCCTTTCAATGTAGACGCTTTTAATACTGAAGGTGTTTGAAAATATTTTGAAATATCAAACGATAAAACAATGTAAAAGGGAGTGGAAATACAAACCGTCGGTTAACGCACCATTGTTGCATTTAAATGTCTTGATGACCATACGAGCTTTTAAATTATATTATTATGACATTGTAGGTTATAAGTCAAGCCTATGCGTCATATTTAATTTTAAGCAAAACGCGCGCGCAGGTGTTGCAGCCAGGTTGATCAATCAAAGAACAGATTTCTCCGAGGGATACGAATGCCATTGTTTTTATTGACACCTGTATACATGTAGCTGGATAATATTATTTTCAAAGCTAATTCAACTGCACATGTGAAATATATCTTACGTAATCTGAATAGTTACAAAATAGTTAAACCCGGATACAAGTGTATGAACAATGTACTTATTGTGTTTTATTTTTGTACTGTCAATTCCAAGTTTACTTTCCACAGCAGTCACTGAGACTCAGAGTGAGAGACGGTATTTCACTTCGTATCTTATCACCTATTTTCTAGGAGGAACCCCATTCCTAACTCTTTAAATATTTAATTTCCTTTGGTCAGTAGGCATGACTCCTTTTCGTACACAATCCTCGGTTTAAATTGCGATCGTTTTTAATTTAATACGACGTTTATCGACAGAACGAGTTATCTTTCTCGACGTGTAGTAGGTCGTTTAATTTTTTATTCATATTTGACGCAAGTAACTTCCGGAAGGGAGACAGTTCGAAACGATAATATTGGAGACTCCATGTCTTATGAAGGGATGTTGAAGTTACACCTTTACGATGTTGACTACATTTATTTTAATCTAAATGATTCTAAATGATGCATATGATTTAAAATTATGCAACAACAATAACCCTCAATAGCAGGCATACATAGAAAGGGTCCCATGAGTTCCAAATTAATCAATGGAGTGGGGAATGCATAATAACCATTCAATCTAATACCCCTTGAAGTTTATAAAACTATACGCATGCGCATAAATACCTAAACAAACCCTGGAGCAAGAACGTATATATATATTTTCACCAAGGTTAATTAAACGATCTTGATGGTTTTCTATTTCTTTATGGAAGTACAATATCAAATATCAGTTTCATAACGGTGACATATAAGAAAAGCTCCACTTCAGTTCTTATATGACAGAAAAAGCTTTATCGGAATTCAGAGAACTCTCACATTTTATCAAAACTTGGGAATTCCCTCTGACGTGTTTCTAAATTTATAAAAAAAACACTTATAATATAAATAATGCTAAATTCCAATTTTGCGTATTGTTAAAAACACGCATACTAGTATAAGTCAAGGGAAATGTCATGAGATAATGAGAAGAAAATTATAGGAAAGTTGTTTTGTTTGTTTTTACATTTTAAAGCAAGACAATCATCAGTATCTGAGATGTTCCTTAAGGTTCCATTAAAGTCAAATATAGGACACTTCATAAACATCTAAACTTTGCCTGTATTTTTCAACCTATAATGAATAAAGTCATAAACTATGAAAACATATGTTCATTAAAACATACTTTACATATACACACTGTGTAAATTGTAAATAAACTTGAAATTGTTATGTTGTGGCCAAACCGGTTCTTGGGTTGAACACTAAATTTTCAAAAAAATCGGCAGGCCTGCAAGACGACTTAATTTGTTTAAAATTGGTATGGACGAATAATATTACATGTAATGCAGGGCAAGCCATTGTTGATTTTTTTATAAAATGTATTGATTTTGGAGTTTCAGTTAATTTCATGTAACTAAGTGAACTAATATGGAAGGTACAATACAGAAATTGGACAAATATGCCATTAAAACATATGTATGTGAAAAATCAACAATGGCTTGCCCTGCATTACATGTTACAGTATTCATCCATACCAATTTAAGCAAATTAAGTCGTCTTGCAGGCCTGCAGATTTTTTTGAAAATTTAGTGTTCACCCCAAGAACCGGTTTGGCCACAACATAACAATTTCAAGTTTATTTACAATTTACAGTGTGTATATGTAAAGTATGTTTAAATGAACATATGTTTTCATAGTTTATGACTTTATTCATTATAGGTTGAAAAATACAGGCAAAGTTTAGATGTTTATGAAGTGTCCTATATTTTGACTTTAGTGGAACCTTAATGTTTAGAATAAAACGATTGACGTGAGGGTATTGCACTGAGTCAACGGTAAATGTCTACAGATTGCTAGTAAGCAATCGTATCCCAAAAATGTGTGTTCGTCCTAATCCTATCGACCCAGAAAATAGCTGTCTACTCGAAAACTTTTATTGTTCTGATGTAAGCTATTTTTTAATCAGATACGGGGTACTAGGTAGTACTAACGATACATTCATATCTTTTTCCAAAAAAAAAAAGAAAATGTGTACCTACCTACCATCAGTCGCTTCTTTATGGTATGATCTTAGCATTCATGAACAACTGAGATCACCTAGTTTTTGGTGAGGTAGTGTTGTTCATAGTCCTTAGTTTTCTATGTTGTTTATTGTGTTATTTGTATGTTTGTCTTTATCTGTTTAGTCAAATGGCGTTGTCAGTTTAATTTCGACTTCGACAGTTTGACTTTGGTATATGTCGGTCCTTTTTTGTGTAGGGTTTGGGTACACCAAAATATTTTGATGTGTTGTTCCATGTGCCACATAAAAAGATTCTACATTAAGATCAAAAGTAAAACCCTTTTCGATCTTTTCATATAAATTTTAAAACAATTATGAATATGTTTAATTTGAGGTATAAGGTTTTGTTGTTAAACGTTACTATTAATATCATTGTCTGTTTTAATAATGAAGGAAGTTGGTGTATCGGCAAATGTTAATGCAAATTTGCTTTCCGAATATGTTGGTACATGTATTTTTTAAAGAGAAGTGAAGAAAACGGACATTCAAACTAATGATATGATGAGTCGAGAATATACTCACAACGCTATTGCTAAAGAAGAAAAGACAGAGACAAGGAACAATACACCAATCACCACAAAATAAACTGAGCTACACGAACCCACTAAAATAATGGGATGATCTCATATGCTCCAAAAACAGGTTTAAATTGAAATGTTCCCCTTTTACGTAAACACACATATATCTGCAATGGATGCCAAGGACTGACTATTGTATGACCAGATTTATCTAGCTGAAGTCACTTTGGGTAAATTATGTCAGCATTTTTACTGATCTCTTGATCGTCAGTAGAAAATATTACATCAAAGTTACCAGTACTGTTGTTGAGAATCAAATATTTTCATTTCACTGAAATTGTTGCAAAAAAGACTCATAACAAGGTAAAAGAGCGATTGACAATCACAGCAGTGGATTTTTTTTTATATCCTATGGGATTTTGACAGCTTTGTGATTCATAAGAAAAAACCAAAGGCTATTGACATGATATTGATCAGAGGAGGATCCCCATCCCTTTTTGAAAAAAAAAATTAGTTGCTTATATAGGGAATCACTGAAGCGTGACAGGAGCGGGCCCCTCTTAGGTCAGTCAGTGAGCCCCTACTTATGACAATTCCTGGATCCGCCATTGTTTATAGTATACATTGCTTAGTGGAGGTTATCTCTTTAATGTACTATGTACATCAACCTCGAGAATTGCTTTCCTCGTTATCATAAACAAGATAACCTATTGTAATCTTGTTTCCAGGAAAATACCTTGTTTCACAGAATGGTTCAACCACAAATTATCATTATGACAACAAAGGCAATGAAACATATCATATCTATGTCTCTTTATGCAACTTTCAAATAACGCTTGCACAAAATATTAAAACCATTAAACTCAGGGATTTGTCGCACCTATTTTTTTTATTTTGATGCAAATGTTAAATTAAAATAGCAATACTTTAACATTCACGTTTTGCAAATATTCAAAGTCAATGAACCATGACTGTAGGTTAAGGGTTGAATAACTTCCAAGGAAATCTGATGTGCCAATGCTAATACAAATGCATACCAAATACCCTTGTATTTTCATCAGTTAATCCCCAAAAATTTAACACAAACATTAACTATGTAAAAGTTTTGAAGTATGGGAACCCATATTGAAAGGTTTCATGGATAATATAATCTCTTTGGAAATTATGCCGGTATATTTGCATACTTAAAATCAATGACTTGACACAGATGGACTTAAAATGACATACTCACAAACTTAAACATACAAAATAAGCAAAAGTTTCGAAGTCAAGAAATCATGAATGAGGGGGAATGGTAAATTATGCTCCATTGTAGCGAGAAGAGCCAATGCTAATACATATACAGAACAATTATAATGACCTATCACTAGTGGTTCACCATAAACTAGACCAAATCACAAACTTATACTTTTTTGACACTGGAAACAGCATGCACATGTCTTGCTAATTGACTCCGTTAAAGCGAGACAAACATTTTTTCCTCATGTTTCATATTGAGCCTGTCGCTTGCGCTTATATTCCTCTATGCATTAATTTGAATAAAAATCACAATGCTTATACAAGTTAATTATACAAATCAATATTTTATTAACAACTCACCATGCTCACCTTTTGTACAAATATATACACACCAACATGATTACAATTTAAAAAAAACCAACATTATTTTACTATAAAATAAACTAGAGGGTCTCAGTAATCTGTGTCGCTCACCTTGATCTATTTGCACATTAAACATAGGACATACATTATAGTTCTATTTTGATCTATGTGCACATTAAACATAGGACATACATTATAGTTCTATTTGGGTGATGATGACTTGTTTGTAAATCTTACTTAACTGAACATTCTTGCTATTTACAACTATCTCTATCTATAAGTAGTTTCAGAGGAAAGGATTTTTGTAATAATGTACAAACAATTCATGAAAAATTATGAAAAAAAGACTTAAAAAGGGCAATTATTTTTTATGGGGATTGGTTATTTGGTTCATGACGCCTTATTTGTAAGTCTTAGTTTGCTAAACCATTTAGCTATCTTCAGTTTATCTATATAACCAAAAATGAATAAATTCCATAAAATTACAAATTCATGTGCAGCTACTCATCAATGGGTTATTTGAAGCGTCTGAAAATTGTAAGCAAGATAGATCTGCATAGAAAAATGTTTACGCCTCATTAGATTTGATCCAATAGACATGTTAACATTTAAACCCCTCGGCAGATTTGATCTAAAAGCTTTTTTAAAGAGATATAAGCCAAAAAACTTCATTTTGCCCCCATGTCTGTTTTGTGCCATGTAGGCCATCTTGGTGTATGGTCGAGGTCATTGGATACATATTTTAAACTAGATACCACAAGGAAGACTTAGGCCAAGTATGGTTTTTTTTGGACAAGTAGTTTCTGAGAAGATTTTTGTAAAAATACAGAAAATGATTGAGAAATTGTGTTTTTTTTTCAGTTAAGAGCAATCAATTTTTATAAGAACAATTGACAATTTTGGTCGTGTTGACTATTTGTAGATCTAACTTTGATTTACACCTTTGTTGTTTACAGTTTATCTATATCTTTTATAAAGATTTTCTTACCCCAGGAGAAGATTACATTAGCCGTATTTGGCACAACTTTTTGGAATTTTGGGTCCTCAATGCTCTTCCAACTTTGTATTTGTTTGAATTTTTAACTATTTTGATCTGAGCGTCACTAATGAGTCTTATGTAGACGAAACGCGCGTCTGGCGTATAAAATTATAATCCTGGTACTTTGATAACTATTTTATGGTATTCGAGATTATAACAGAAAGCAACTTATAAATTTTCTTTAAATTACCAATAAGGCCACATCAATTTAATTTCTTGTTCTACGGATTTTTGGACTCCAAAAATTGGGGCGAGCGAGCGATTTGAAAATTTAAATAAAAAAATATTTAATTTGCAAATTTTTGAGGCGAATCCTAAAAAGTAAAGGCGAGCGATTATAATTTTTTTTTGTAAACATAAATTTGTAGGTTTTGACTATATTAAAACTTGATTTATCTCTTGTACCTTGACAATTCTTTAATTTATGGAGTATTTTTTCCCTGTTCAACAAGAAATAATTGAATAATTAAATCTGGTCTATGTATGTGTGACTGACAATGAGACCATTCTCCATCCAAGTCATAATCAGGTTCAGAACAACCCCTCATTCCTCATAAAAGGGATATTCATAACATTTAATGTTATGAATATCCCTTTTATGAGGGGTATGAGGGGTCAATATAAGTTATAATATATTTTTTTTTGTAAAACACTTTCAGTACAAAGGGCTAATATTTTTCCAAAGAACTATAATATCTTTATGGTATTAAATGGACAAAAAATGTCCAAAAATTCTTTAATATTCCTGGACTATAACCATGTTAACACATTTACTTGAACAGTTTAATATTGTTCAAAATAAGTGGACCCCTCTTTTAGAAAAGTGGTTTAAAATATAATGTATTTCTCCTCTTTTTGAGTACAAAATTCTAAGTTTTCAAAGGTAGTAGCACTATACAAATCCTTAGTATTTCTATTTTCTTTTCTACAACAGTAAACATGTTATTAATAAAATGACCCCTTCGATGCCCTTGTCTGAGGGAGGGTTGTTCCCAACCTGATAATAACAAACATAGGTCAAAGTACGGCTTTTTACACAGAGCTTTGATCCAGACCAAACAGCAAGCTATAAGGGACCACAACTTAGCATTGTACACAAATCGAACAGGAAAACCAACGATCTAATTTGTATTTCAAAACGGGAAAATACCAATGAGCCACATCAACAAACGATAACTGCTAAACGACAGGTCTCTGAATCAATCAGGACAGGTGCACAAACCTGCAGCGGGAATGACCGTCAGCATACATTATAATTGCAGTTGAAGGCAAATCCTTCAGAAGTTCTTTCTACTCTATTTTAACAACGAACATTTTTGGAGAGGGAATATATTAAAGTCAGGGGAAAGAAACGGACACCAATGTTTTGTTCTCTACAGGTATTTTCGGCAATCGCTGTTATATTTATATCGGAGCACTCCCACTTGGAATAAATTGCTTTTAATGCTGAAACAAATATTCTCACAGATATTTACAGTGTTGTTGGGAGCTTATGTGTTTAAAATCGTCATATAAAGGTTAGACTGTGATTTTAAAACAAACGTTTCAGATCTTTTTATGATATTAATAACAAAAACAAAAAACGGTGCGGGAAATGGACATGATTACATTTCCGGATGCGGGAAGCGGGAATATAAAAAAAATATAAAAAATCTGTTTTGAAAAAAATAGGTGCGGGCGGGTCCGTCGAACAAGGAATCAAATTGGTGTGGCCTAATGGTGGAGAAACATAACAATGGGTTGTCTGATGCTTCTGAAATTTTTTAGCCGGATAGATCTCCATTTAATTTTTTTCAACCCCACGTGATATATTATCTAAATACTGTAATTTTAAAGATATAAGCCAAAACACTGCATAATCCATACCAACACCTCCATGTTCTATTTTTAGACATGTTGGCCATCTAGCTTTCTGGCCAGGGTCATCAGATACATTTTTATAACTAGATACCCTTAGTTAGATTTTTGTATAAAAAATGTATGAAAAATTTTCATTTAAGAGCTGTAACTCTATGAGGTCAATTGACAATTGTGGTCATGTTGACTTATTTGTAAATCTTCCTTTGCTTAACACTTTGGCTGTTTACAGTTTATCTATATCTATTATACTATTCAAGATAATAACCTACAAGAATTGTGTCCATAGTACACGAATACCCGATTCGCACTATCGTTTTCCATATTCGAAGGACCGTGAAATTGGAATAAAAACAATAATTGGGACAAGTATGGACACTTCATTCAAGATTGATACAGCTCTGAATTTGTTTTGTGATTAAATATTTGACACATCATAAGTTTCTGACGTAGAATGAATGTGGTCTTATTGAACTTAAAACAAATAAATCAACACATTATGGTCCAATGTCCAAAATCTTCATGAATTGATTCAGCATATCAAAGACAAAAAAAACCCCGATTTTTAATGAATCAAACAAAATTGAATTTTGGGACTCTTTTGACCTTTATATAATCAATTTGGAAAACGGGACTCAAAATAAAATAATATCGTCATTTTACAACATTAGAGATAAATTCATTCAATACCAATGTTCAGCATGTCACTATCATTCAATACCAATGTTCAGCATGTCACTATCATTCAATATCAACGTATCCCCTTTTTCACCAAACCCCTTTATATTCCTTTCTCACATCTAACTCACTTGTTTCATAATTTTGTTGCCATTCCATGATCAAAATTGGTGTCAAATTGTGACAATCTGCGATATAAACATGTTCTATAACCAATTCTTCATTTCCATTATTCAAGTACATTTTGCTTTTTTTGTAGTACTTTTTCAAATTATACTATGCACTTGCACTTTAAGATGTGTCCATTCCATCTGAATTTGAATCTGTACTTTCGTCACTCCCCTCGGATATCTCTTTTTCACAAAATCGTTCAAGCATAGGATCATTATGGCATTTTTTATGCTGATTAAGATTTTTAATACTGTCAATGTTTCTTCCACAAATGCAATCACGCACTCTATCATTATGTTTCCTCATGTGCCTTAACAATCCTGATTTGCTCCCAAATTGTTTTTGCATAAGTGACAGTGTTCGTTTGCTGTCATATTCCTTATGCATTTATCTTCGTGTGGTGTTAGCTTATCTTTAAAAACAAATTTCTTTTTGCAATTCTTGCATTTCAAGAGACCCATATTTTTATGCTTTGACATGTGTTGTTCTAACTGTAGTTTATACTTAAATACACTTGTGCAGGATTTTGCCTTGCATTTATAAAATTGATCCGAATGAAAAGTGAGCTCATGTTTACTCAGTTCTGGTATGGTCCTTAAGGTCAATCCACAATATCTACAATTGTGTTTCTGTGTTTCCATGTCTTTTAAATAACGATGGCGGCGTCTATGCCTTTCATTCTCCTTAGAATCTTTTGTTGAAAAATTACATTTCTGACATTTATGAACCTTCGACTTCTTTTGCTTATCAATAGCCTTATTCAACGTTTTAACAATAACCTCAATATCATCACCCCCACCACCATCATTATCATCATCATTACCATCTATGTCATCATTATCAACTTCACCATTACCTGTTTCATCGTTTTTGGAAGCAGTATCACATTGTACTGTTTTTATAGGAATGCAGATAGCATCATGTTTGTTCAAATCATGTTCTGAATCAAAGGATTTTTCACACTTCCCACATTTTATTAAAATAATTTCTTCATGATTTAATAAATGTTCGTTTAACTGGTGTTCATCCGGAAAGCATTTAAAACAACCTTTCTCGGGGCATTCAAATACCAAAGAATGTACTTTTTCCGTATGAACTTTCGAGGCAAGCGTAGTTTTATGATCTGTTTCACATTTATCACAGGAACGAGGTTGTGGTTCTGCACTCTTTTGCTTTTGCTTTAGTTTTAAGTAATCATGGTGTTTTCTATGTTTAGTATACTGTGTCTTATCTTCTGTTGAGAACTCACAATGTAAACAACGATAAACGTCTTGAGTCTGTCTTGATTTTTTTTCATTCTGTTGGGCGAATAAAATTGAATTCATCCCTTCAATAAATTCCTCAACATTATCAGAATTAAACTCTTCCATCGTGGTTTCTAAACATATATTCCCGACTGTTAAACTTGCGCCTTTATTCTGATCAACTCCATAAGTCGCACTGTTGATATTATTACTAAATTGTAAAGATTCCCTATAATTGAAGCCTTTACCCTCCTCACAATGAATTTTACTCATGTGTTCAGAAAGATTTCTTTGGGCTTTATATACTTTTTTACAAATGTCACATTGAAACCTTAATCTTTTGACACAATAATCCTCGTGTCTTTTCAGTGCACCCTTTTGTACAAATACCTGTGCACATTTCCTACATTTCAGGACACCTTGTGATTTGTGCCATAACAAATGTTTTTGTAGAGCAGATTCTTCTACAAAACGTGATTTACACCCTTTAAGTACACATCTCAATATAGGCTTATCCGAATGTGCTAATTTTCTATGTATAACCAACCCATTTTCTGTTTTATATTCATTTCCACATTCATCACATGAATATTTTGGAGGCTTACATAAGTTAGACATTCTGAGTTTTCGTTCGATGTACTGGTGACGTTTATAGTGTCTCTTATGTTCCTTCTTATCACCTGTTGAAAATTCACACTTTTTACAATGCCACACCTTTTCTTGATTGGTCTCACCTGATCCCTTCTCTCCTTTTTCTGATTGGCTCTTATTTCTAAGCTTTCTGTCAGAGATTTCATTTGTTTCACATCCATCAACTTCTATCTGTTCTTGTAACCATTGTAATGGATCACAGTCATCTTCCTCTAAGGAACTAATATCTGGAAGTGGCGATCTTTCTTCACAAGTCTTCTTGAAACATTCCTCCAAATCAACACTATCCTATAAGCAGATTGAAATTCTTTGTTTTTCATTTAGAATTTCAAATTCAATTAATACCTGCAGAGCTTACGTTTTAGAAATTAACTTTTTACCGGAATTGTAATAACATGAGCAATAAGACGGGTGTCACATATGGCGCAAGATTTACTTACCATTCCTGAGCACCTACGATCACCCCCATTTTTTGGTGGTGTTCATGTTGCTTAGTCTTTAACTTTTATGTTGTGTCTTGTGTTATTCTTTTGTTTGTCTGGGTTTTTTTTCTTTCTTAGCTATGGCGTTGTCAGTCTATTTTCGATCTAGAGTTTGAATGACTCTTCGGTATCTTCAGTCCATCTTTCAACGATTGTTTTTTTTCAATTTAAATAACAATGAATTCTTAAAAGCGGTTAATGCATTGTTAAGAAATACGCTCAATAAACAGTCAGTGGAGTTATCAGTCAACTATCTTAATTCAACATTTTATCTTTTAACAATTGTCCTTCCTATAAAAGATGGCCGAAAGATACCAGAGGGACAGTCAAACTCATAAATCGAAAATAAACTGATAACATGGCTTAATAACCAGATGCTCCGCAGGGCGTAGCTTTATACGACCGCAGAAGTTGAACCCTGAACGGTTGAGGCAAGTATGGACATAACATTCAAGCTGGATTCAGCTTTAAATTTGGATTGTGATTAAATAGTTGACACAGCATAGGTTTCTGACACAGAATGAATGTGTTCTAATGAAATTAAAATTTTTGTTTTCTCTTAGAGCAATTCACTATGCTGTTGAATATTATTCCTCTCAAAAAAATTGTTTCCAAAACTAATCTCAACTAAAATTTCTAATGGAGTTTGCAACAATTACTACTCATTTAAATACATCATAAAATATTAAGATGTAAAAAAACTGCTTGTTATCACTGAATGGTAAAGATTATTTTAATTTATCAGTTGGTAGTAAAAAGTGAATATACATTGTATATTGCATATATAACAAAGATTTAAGTTGATTCTGGACAAAGAAAGATAACTCCAAATAAAAAAAATACTTTCAATTAGATATTTCTTGCTTACTATTCTGGACAAAGAAAGATAACTCTAATTAAAAACAAAATTGCTATTTCACAATATTTTGCAATAAGATATTTCTTGCCATTGCGCAATACTGTGCAATTGAAAAGACTTGCTATTGCACAAAACTTAATATAATAATTTTAGATCCTGATTTGGACCAACTTGAAAACTGGGCCCATAATAAAAAATCTAAGTACATGTTTGGATTCAGCATATCAAAGAACCCCAAGATTTCAATTTTTGTTAAAATCAAACTAAGTTTAATTTTGGACCCTTTGGACTTTAATGTAGACCAATTTGAAAACAAGACCAAAAATGAGGAATCCACATACACAGTTAGATTTGGCATATCAAAGAACCCCATTTATTCAATTTTTGATGAAATCAAACAAAGTTTAATTTTGGACCCGATTTGGACCAACTTGAAAACTGGGCCGATAATCAAGAATCTAAGTACATTTTTAGATTCAGCATATCAAAGAACCCAACCGATTAATTTTTTGTCAAAATCAAACGAAGTTTAATTTTGGACCCTTTGGACCTTAATGTTGACCAATTTGAAAACGGGACCAAAAGTTAAAAATCTACATACACAGTTAGATTCGGCATATCAAAGAACCCCAATTATTCAATTTTGATGAAATCAAACAAAGTTTAATTTTGGACCTTTTGGGCCCCTTATTCCTAAACTGTTGGGACCAAAACTCCCAAAATCATTACCAACCTTCCTTTTATGGTCATAAACCTTGTGTTTAAATTTCATAGATTTCTATTTACTTATACTAAAGTTATGGTGCGAAAACCAAGAAAATGTTTATTTGGGTCTCTTTTTGGCCCCTAATTCCTAAACTGTTGGGACCTAAACTCCCAAAATCAATACCAACCTTCCTTTTGTAGTCATAAACATTGTGTTTAAATTTCATTATTTTCTATTTACTTAAACTAAAGTTATTGTGCGAAAACCAAGAATAATGCTTATTTGGGCCCTTTTTTGGCCCCTAATTCCTACACTGTTGAAACCTAAACTCCCAAAATCAATCCCAACCTTTCTTTTGTGGTCATAAACCTTGTGTCAAAATTTCATAGATTTCTATTAACTTAAACTAAAGTTATAGTGCGAAAACCAAGAAAATGCTTATTTGGGCCCTTTTTGGCCCCTAA
Organism: Mytilus trossulus; assembly: GCF_036588685.1. NCBI lineage: Eukaryota > Metazoa > Mollusca > Bivalvia > Mytilida > Mytilidae > Mytilus > Mytilus trossulus. The sequence goes on from NC_086380.1 coordinate 29,067,171, forward strand.
TTCCTAATATGTTGGGACCAAAACTCCCAAAATCAATACCAACCTTCCTTTTGTGGTCATAAACCTTGTGATAAAATTTTATAGATTTATATTCACTTTTACTAAAGTTAGAGTGCGAAAACTAAAAGTATTCGGACGACGACGACGACGACGACGACGCCAACGTCATAGCAATATACGACGAAAATTTTTTCAAAATTTGCGGTCGTATAAAAAGGAAAAGACAAACAGACAAACAATAGTACAAATGACACAACATAGATAACTAAAGAATAAGCAACACGAACACCACTAAGTACTACAACAAAGTACATACCTGAATAATAAGGCATTTAGTATAATTGGAATCATACTACCTTTGGAAAAATAGTGTCACCCAAAGACAGTATGTTGGTATAGAAGGTGTCATAACTTGTGGAAAAGGGAAATCAACTCGAGCTTTATTTTATAAACTGTTTCGGTGAGCGCAGCTGGAAACACCCGCAGTTCCAACCCGAAACACTTGGGGACTAAAATTGACACAATATTCAAGCTTGATACAGGTCTATATTTGGATTGTAGTTAATTTTTTGAAATAATATATATGTTTCTGAATAAATTTAGTCAAAAAAGTTGAAATTAATTACATGATATATATGAATTGAATTTACATTCAATTAAAGAGTTATTGCTATTGTGCAATACTTATTTAATCTTTTACCAACATGTAAACAAATAAAGTTCAATTTCTTCTCACTGGCATATTTGAAATTATGAAAATCAAAAGGGAAATTGCATCAAGAGCTATAAATAATTCATCAAAGTTTCATTAGAACTGATGAACGCATTTTTGATTTATTGTCCAAAATGGAAAATCACTCTTTATTAATGAATAAAACACCAGAACTAAGACATGTAACGTCAAAAATTTATAAAATTCTAAAGGGAGCTTACACCTACAGATATAAACAATTCACCAAAGTTTCATCAGAACTGCAGACAGCATTTTTCATTTTTCATTTATTTATCGAACATTGGAAAATCCGTTTTTTATTAATAAAACCTAGTAACTCCGAAACGTAGTATTTAAAAATTACAAACATCGAAAGGGATTTCATGTTAATAGATATAAGCATAAACAATTCACCAAAGTTTCATGCATGTTGTATGTGTTGATTAAAATATTTATAGATTATTGTCCAACAAGTTGACGACCGACGAATAGACGGTCAACGGTATACCATAAAACGTCCTGTAAACGGGTGTATAAAAATAAACTAGGAATTACTAATAAAAGAAGATGCCCTAGCAAGCAATTGAGATTTTGTTTGAAAGTTGAGGCATATTGTTTTAACCGTTTATCCTTCCATCTATCCACCCCATTATGGGTATAGGTGCCGATACACAATTAGGAATTTGGTTTCGCATTTTGTTCCAAGAGGAATATTCAAATATAAAAGGTATTGTGTCAAAAAATAATTTTTAAACAGTCATGACAGTTAAGTACTAATTTAGCCTTCAAAGACAGTTTAAAAGGACATCAATATTTTTTTACATCTTTTATGACATATTTTCTGTGACTCTCTTTACATTCTTATTAGCTACCGACCGATCCAGAAATTAATGTAATGGGATGTTTACAGCCACTTTTTTCTACACGAAGTTTTTGATCCAACTTTTTAAAAAAATGAGATGAAAGACATATGATTTTAATTGATTTAATAAAATATATATATGTAAACATTTTCAGAAAAGGTTTTACTGACTTCAATTGATTGAAATTTTACTTCTAGCTTTTATGAAGTATATGACATCTTTCCCCCTCTTTTAGAAATATTTCATAGCAAATAAATGCAGACTGTTGTCATAGGTACCACCAAAACTTACTATATTTTACCATTTTATTTACCGAATATTCGATTTAAATGAGATTCTAATTACATACATATCCACCAACATATATATGACACAAACAGTGAGCTTAAAATTACAAGACAGCAATGAAAAGTGAATGCTAAAATTTTTGATTGCTAATTTAAACATATAGCCATTCCAAATTAGGCCACACTTAAAAATATTTAGGTTGAGACAGTGGGTAGGTAGGTAGGCATTTTTTTTTTCTTTTTCAAAAAAAGAAATTAAAGTATAAGTCTTCATGCCTATTTGATTAAAAAAAAACTTCTTCAAATCAGCACAATAAAAGAATTTGAGTAGGCATTTTTCGGGGTAGGTAGCGTTTGGGCAAACAAACCTATTATTTATTATGGCCTAACACTAGAGTATGTAACTTAACTTTTACAACATTTCATAAATCTTTTATCAAAACTTTGTCCAAACTTAATATAACCTGGTATACACCCAAGACAAGGGAACAAAATATCAAAAGGTCTGAATTATCGTATTGTCTGGCTTTTTAATAACCAAACGAGTATATATAAAAAGAAGATGTGGTATGATTGCCAATGAAACAACTATCCACAAAAGACCAAAATGACACAAACATTAACAACTATAGATCAATGTACGGCATTCAACAATGAGCAAAGCCCATACCGCATAGTCATCTATAAAAGGCCCAGATAAGACAATGTAAAACAATTCAAATATACCAATATGGTCATGATCATACACGTATGGTCAAATACTTAAATGGTCTAAAACATCTACAAATAATGAATACTGATCAATGTCACTACGTAGTCACTTATATATTCATTTTGACATATACCAGTGGAAGATTCATTCAGTGTCAATGTTAGCATCCGCATCACTGCAAGACGTCATGTCGGACTCCTTACTCTCATCTGACTCATTGTCGTGTTCATTTTCTAATGAAATTCCACAATTAGTATCACTGTTTGATGACACATCTTTCTCAATCGATGTTAATTTGTGAACGTCTGTGATATTACCAGGTTCAAATACACACTCTACATTTCCATTATTTGATAAGTTTTGCTTTGCTTTAGTACAAAATGTAGTACAGTACTTTGTGAAATGTACTTTGCACTTGAACTTAAAGATGCGCTTTCTGCCTTTTCAACTATAGTAGATTTGTTTTCATTGTCTGGGCAAATGTCTTTTTTACAATATGGAATAAACTAATATCATTATGACATTTTTTATGCTTATTAAGATGTGCTATACTGTCAAATATTTTTCCACAAGAGCAATTGAGCATGTCATCTTTATGTTGCCTCATGTGAACTATCAAACGTGCTTTGTTTTTCACATAAGTGGCACTGAGCCTGATCATATGTAGACATATTCCTTATGCAGGAGTCTTCATGTTGCGTTACCCTATTTCTTGTCACATTTCGTGCATTTCAAAAGACCACTATGTTTATGCTTCAATGTGTGTTCTTTTAACTGCTGTTTTTCCTTATAAACACATCTGCATGATTTAACCTTGCATCTAAATACATGGTCTGAATGATAATTGAGCTCATGTCTACTCAATCCTGATTTGGACCTGAATGTCAATCCACAATAACTACAAACATACATCTGTGGTACAGAAACACTTGTTCTGTGCTTCATATCTAAATACCTGTGGTGATCCAAATGCTTTGAATAATTCTTTTTATCTTTTGCTGAAAAATTACATCTTTTACATTTAAAAACTTTCTTCTGTACTCTTTTCTTATTAATGGCTTTATTTAACGTTTTAACAATATTCTCAATATCATCATCGTCATCATTATCATCATCATTGTCATTGTCATCATCATCATCATCATCATCATCATCATCATCATCATCCTCATCCATCCTATCATCATCACCAGCATTGATTTCACCACTATTTTCAGGAGCAGTTTCACGTGGTACTATTCTGTTAGGAGTGCAGCTATCCTCATGTGCCTTCAAGTTATGCTTAGTAACAAATGATTTTGCACACTTTACACATTTGAATAGACCAGATTCCCCATACTCTAATACATGGTCCTTTAACAAGTGTTGATTTGTAAAAATTTTAAAACAACCTTTCTGTGGGCATTCAAATATTACAGTACCGGTATGTACTTTTTTTGTATGACTTTTCAAAGCAAGTGAAGTTTTATACTCTTTTTCACACTTATCACAAGTATATGTTTGAGGTTCTGCACTTCTTTGCTTGCGAATTTCGTAGTTATGTTGCCCTCTATGACTGTTATATTTTCTCTTTTCATCTGTTGCAAAATCACATTTCGTACATCTGTAAACGTCTTTAGTCTGGCTTAATTTTTTTTTATTCTTCTGGGTGAGTATTATTGAATTCATCTCTTTTACAAATTCGGCAACATTATCAACATAACCTTCAGGCTTAGTTGTTTCATCATTTATATTTATTCCTTCTATCTTACTAGGTAATTGTGCTTCACTGGAGGTGACTGCATCGTTATAATAATGCCCTTGGTCATGTTGTTCTAAGTGTACAGATTTCCAATATTTAAAGCCTTTAACTTTACCATGTAATTTTCTCACATGGTCTGCAAGATCTTTTTGGCCTTTATACACTTTATTACAGATATCACATCTGAACATTACTCTTTTGATACAATAATCCTCGTGTCTTTCTAATTCACCCTTAAGAACAAATACCTTTGCACATTTTCTACACTTCAGAACACCTTGAGAATTGTGCCATACCATATGTTTTTGTAAGGCAGATTCTTCCACAAAACGTGTTTTGCATCCTGTCAGCAAACATCTCAATATAGGCTTATTTGAATGCGCTATTTTTTTATGACGAATCATACCATCTTTAGTTTTATATTCATTTCTACATTCATCACATGAATATTTTGGACGTTTACATAGTTTAGATATTCTATTTTTTTTTTCAATATAAGTGTGACGTTTTCTGTGTCTGTCATGTTCCTTCTTATCACATGTTGAAAACTCACACGTTTTACAATGCCACATCTTTCCTTGATTGGTCTCACCTGTTTCTGTCTTTCTTTTATCTGATTGGCTCTTATATCTAAGCTTTCTGTCAGAAATGTCATTTTTTTCACATCCATCAACGTCTACCTGATCTTGTAACCATGGTAAAGGTTCACTTTCAGCTTCCTCTGGAAGTGGTGATCCTTCTTCGCAAGTCTTCTTTAAATATTCCTCTTCCAAGGCACCACTATCCTATAATCAGATTGAAACTCTTTGTTTTTCATTCAGAATTTCAAATGCACTTTATTATTTAAACCTACATGTATTATACAGGATATACAATTAAGACTACATATATACCTTAAATTATTACATATATTACAAAATACAAATTTTATCATGTTCTTGCACATTTTTTAAAACATGTGTATATATACGTATTTACATTTTTAAACAATGTTAAATACATGTACAAACAAAAATCTTCAACAAAATGACCATTTTAAACAATTCAAGCATGAAATACCATAGACAGATTGATAAAGACAAGTCTAGAATGTCTAGCACATACAAACTCATTACTGGACATGATTATTTAAGATTATAAAACATGTAAATTCTTTTTTCAAATTCAGATGTTTCACTTATCATGCTTATGTGTATTTCAAAAGAGGGACGAGGGATAGTCAAACTCATAAATCGAAAACAAACTGACAACGCCAAGGCTAAAAATGAAAAAGACAAACAGAAAAACAATAGTACACACGACACAACATAGAAAACTAAAGATTAAACAACACGAACTCCACCAAAAACTAGGTGTGATCTCAGGTGCTCCGGAAGGGTAAGCAGATCCTGCTCCACATGTGGCACCCGTCGTGTTGATTATGTGATTACAAATCCTGTAAATAGTCTAATTCGGTAGGTCACATTCATGAAAGGGAAGGGGATTGTAGTTACGACGTAAGGAACATATCCGATATCATTTGTGAAACGGTTATTCCATAACGGTTCAAGTGTCCCAAGATAATAAATATTCTGCCATTTCTCTTGTAACACAGCACTAAGACAATTGTTAGGGGGCTTTAAGAAAATATATGATGCCTACGTGTGATTAACACTGAGTTGGCAAAGTATTACACGCCCCGGAAAACCCAGGTGGGAAAACCCCAATTTTCCAAGGCTGGGCAATACTCCCTCAAACAGGTATTACTGGGTAATATGATTTTTTAAGCTTATTTCAACACATAAGAGTAAAGACTTGTGGTAGTTTCATAGTGTTATGACTAAATATATCCATTTTAATATACAGATACAGATAAGGCCTAAAATAAAATTTTGTTTGTTTCCCCAATCCCAACGGACCCTGCTAAAATGGTCCTACTCATAAAATTTTATTGTCCAAACTTAGTCAAATATTATTTTATTCCTTTCCGATTTTCATGCTTACCAGATCAACCGGCATTGTTTCAGCTTTTAGGGAAAAATTAAATTATTTCCCTACCTACCTAGTACCTATCCACACCTGGCTAGGCAGGGTCGGGATAGGGGAAACAAACAATATATTAATTTAGGCCTAACCATTTGGAGTCATTGCAAAATTTCAATTTTATTTTCTTCTCCACTACCTCATGATATATGTAGGCAGAATACAAAATTTGCACATTTTAGGATACCTTATTTTAAAATTTACTAGCATTTTTTCAACATGTTCAATAATTCATTCTTTGCAAAAAAATACATTTTAGTCCAGTGTGGTAAATTCAAAAAGAAATACAATCACATTACTAAATAAACACCCTACAGGGTCATGTCATTAACACTTATATACATACTTATATAGAGATGAAAAGGCTGATAATTGTTTAAAGATAAACATATCTATGTTCTGATCTGATTAATTACTAACTAATTAGCTTTCTTCATTTAAAAAAATCCCTTCATATGAAGGAAAAAAGGCAGGTATTAGCTGAATTTCCTGTCTTTTTTTCCCTTCATATAATGGTGGTTTTTTTTTAAATACGTAAATTTCACCAATTTTTTATGCAATTTTTAATATTCTATAACAAAAGTTTTCATATGTCTTTGCAAAATCTTAACCTTTTTATAACAATTACAAGAAATCAAACATATATGATCTCATTACATCCTCAGAAAATTTCACACCAATTGCTTAAGTCAATTTTAAGCTTTCTTCATTTCAAAAATACAAACATATGTTTTTAATGCTTTTATTAACCTCCTGACATATTTTTCAGTTACTTCAAGACTGTTTAAATGAAGAATGTTAGAAATTCAGGACTGATGTCAGTTCTAAATTTACAATCTCACAAAAAAAAAAGAAAATAGTGAAAGACATTTTTTGGACATAATTTTTTATTCATAGCACATACAGCTACCATCTTTGGTAGTCATGGTAGTAAGAACTAACTAACCATAATGCATATCTGACATAAAAATATAACATATATATAGTTTCACACAAGACATGCAAGAGACTGCCAAAGATTCGAAGGAATGGCATCATTTTTTTTTAAATAGCCCAACATGTGTTATATATACCACATGTATCAGTCAGGGGAATTATTGAAATAAGTGATTTTTAAATCACTTCTTTGAATGTTTGAGTAGCAAATTCAAAGTCACAAATTGTGATTTTGTAGTTTTACTAAAAATTTTAAACACATAGGTTTAAATAATATCTGTTCATAAGTAAAATTGAAAAAAAAATGAACTTGCTTCTTAAAAATAGCAAGGTTTATGCCTTTGATGCTATCATTTAGCTGTAAATTATATTTTAGTTGAAAAAAAGCTATAATATTGTGGATTCATTTTTATTCGTTGGATACCAATTTTCGTGGGTTTCGTGGGTAGAGGTGAGCCACGAATTCAAATTTTCAACAAATAACGTATTTTCAATAGGCTTTGAATTCAGAGATTGGCAAAACCACGAAATCAAATATCCACGAAAATGCCAGATTTCAGCAATCCAGAAAAATTGAAACCCACGAAAATGAATGCATCCACAGTAATGTCTTTACTTAATGAACTGATACTTTCTTTACAGATTTTTCCCAGCAGTGGGAGTATTTTTCCTGTAAAGTTCAAGGTTGTATCTTTCAGATTATGTAATAAAATTCTACTGCTTGCAGAAAATATTTCACTGTTACATGTATATGGGTCTAAACAAAGTTTAGAAAAGATTGACTAGTCCCAATAAAACGATACTAGTCCAGGACATGGGATTTGTGGGTGACAGTCATGACACTGCAGACTTGTTAACTTTACACTAATCAATACAAAGACATTAAGGTGTCAGATGGAGCATTTAATTTCATCCTTTACCATGATAACTAATTCAGAACATGAAAAGACCTATAATTAATTGATTAACAGATATATCAGATAAATCATGTAAATGTTATATAGATTACATGTGGATAAATTATTTATGAACTAATTTAATTGCATATCACTTCCAATAACCATGGCAACTTTTATCATTTTTTTGTTTTTAGATTTCCTTCTGTAGAATTATCTTACAATATATATACATCATGTACATTCAGTTTATTTATTTCCTGTGAACATGATGATAGACCAAACTGATAACTTATTTTATTGCAAGAATCTGCTGGTTACTTTAAATAGAGACCCATTCACTTTAACTAACGTTATTATTGGGAAACCATATTTGTCTTCAGACAACGACATGAATGACATGAGAGCATTGTAAGAACACAGTTTTTTGTCGTATTAAAACATGTAAAATTGTATATAAAGAAGTTTATTATCACTAGTACCTTTTTGCTGTCTCCTCCACCATCTTCACTGTTGTCACTTTGTGTTGGGTCTGACTTAATTCCCATCTCTTGGTCATCATTGGTTTCTCCACTAAATAAAACCATACATTCTGTACAAACTGGTTTGCCTGGATCTGTTACATTTTCCCCTTTATAGACAAATTCTTTTGTACATAGAGAACATAAACTGGATTTAGTTGGATCTAGACAAGAAGAAGCAGATTTAGATGGCTGGGCTTCGTCTATTCCAGACAATTGTTTTGCAATGGTCAATATTTCTGCCACGTTAGCTGAGGTGGCATTGTCTTTTGCTTGTGAAGGGTTCTCATTATGGAAAATTTTTCTTCTTTTGTTGCTTCTGGTTTCTCTTCCTGTGGCCATGGTGGGTGGATCCAAAGATATATTGGTCTCCCTTTCTCCTTCTAAATCTTGATTTCTTTTAACCGTATCACCATCAACTTTTACATCACTGATTTCATTGTTGAGATCCTCTAAACTATCAACAGTGCTTGTACTGTCAACTAAGTTGTCATCTTGTCCATGATTGACAGATGCCACCAGTGCTATGATCCCATCCTGGGATTCTAATACTTTCTTTTCAACTTGAACAGCACAAAATTGGTTTATGCTTTCGACCTCATAAATAATTTGATCTTGCTGAATAAAGTTTTCAGCAGCAGATTTTATATTGTCAAGCTCTATTGTCTCACACAAATGTCTAAAATCTTCTTCATTCTCTTGGGAAATATTTAACTGTCCTGTATATAGGGTCTGCACCAAACGGCAAACTGTTTTTAATGAATAATTCTTTAGATTGACATAAACTCTTTCACCTTGACTTTCACACATCAATTGATTCCTTAAATATGGACTTCTACATGCCATAAGAACAAGTTTATGAACAAATATGACACCATCTTTACATTCGAGGCCTGCATCACAGAATGTCCCATCCTGCTGTAGTTCATACATACATTTTGTCAGGTCCTCTGCATGACTAGGAATGGTAAAGCTGCCTTCCATGTTTCAGCACCTATTTGAAAATACATTATGATAAATCATTAATAATCAGGTTAATCTGTATGTAACATGTTATATTATTCTATACAATTTAAACAGAAAACATCATTCAGACTATACTCATGATGCTAGTTAACTCACAATCTGGTCAAATTAATTGTCACTTTGCTTTTGACTTATTTCTGTTTCATTTTAATAACTAATGGCAATCACTATATGTATTATAATTTATATGGCATGAATTGAGAAGAATTCAAAGTGTTTTAAGGATGATGTACAAATTGTACCTTTTGTTGATTCAATGTTAAACATATATATGGAAATTTTATAATAAATCCTCATTCTTTCCCATTGTACTCTCATATTTGGCAATTTGGTACTTGATTGGCAGTCAGGGGTACTACTTGCACACAAATTTTTATTAACTTTTAGTAAAAAATATATAATATATATACATAAATTATATTATATTTATAAGTAAATTTGTAGGATATTTATACAAGTGAAAAATATTTACTTCTATAAATGTAAAGGTAAAAAAATTGATTTAGTTATGTCCCTTAGAATTTCAGATTTTTTTACTTGTATGTGAAAAATTCATTTTACTATCATTTCTAAAATTCCCAGGATGCCGTTGCTCTAATAGAATTTTGATTTGTCTGCCCATTGCAGATGTTTTTACTAATCATTTTTAAGTGTAATTTCATGGACAATGAAAATCCTATTTGTCTTTTATCTTTAGAACACTGGTGATTTACATTTTCATTTATTTTTTGTGTCTGTGTATTTAACGCATTAATGAAAATATAACGGAATTAAATGAGACTGTCAATAAAGTGAGACTGTCAATAAAGTGAGAGAATTAGCGCTATAGAACCAGGTTTAATCCACCATTTTCTACATTTGAAATTGCCTGTACAAATTCAGAAATATGACAGTTCTTGTCCATTTGTTTTTGATGCGTTTTGTTATTTGATTTTGCCATTTGATTATGGACTTTCTGAATTGATTTCAGTATTTTTGTGATTTTACTTTTTACAAGCCCCAAAGGACAATGAAGGAGCAAGATTTGAAGGCTTTCGGCAAATACTTCATTTTGTACTTTTAAGATCTTTGTGCAATCAGTTTCTTTGTTGAATTAATGAGATGAAACATTGTCATGATTGTACGCTAATCCAAAAATTATGAGCTAACCTAGAAAAAATTGTTAAAGGCATGAATTTACATCTCAAAACTTGAGAATTTTGGTGGGATTGTAAATTTTATTTATGAGAATAAGAATATTTTGCGAAAAACTAAGGGGAGATTATGTAAACATTATAATTTACTTATGAATGTATATTTTTATTTACTTCTTCAAGTAAATAAAAATTACTTGTATAAGTACATGAAGTAGTACCCCTGATTGATACATGTAGATAGAGGATTTTTGCATGTAGTGCTATCTTTCCTTAAAACAAGAGTATTAATTTAGTTATTGCTGAATACAAATATAAATATATTTTCGGGGGCACTCAACGTTAGCCAATCATACCAGGTTTTTTGGAACTTAAAGATTGTTTACAACCTTTTTGTAAAAAATAAACACTACCACATCATAGAAAAGTAAGTGAGTAATCTATGTTTGAAATCTTATAACAAAAATCTCAGTATTAAAGGCTGTTGATTTTCTAAAAAAATCTTGGTTTTGTTTTGTCTCAAAGTCCACTTTTTCTATTAAATGCAATAAAACAGAAAATAATAATGCTTTGCACAAGGTTTCCCCTTGCATACTTTGGTCATGTTGGTACATATGTACAAAATGGCTTATCTCTAGTTGCAAACCAGAAAGATAAAATAGTTTTTTGATTTTGATGAGCATTTTTTCCCTTCATGCAGAATGTGTAAAAATTAACAAAGTTGGGATACACTTTGAGATGCTCCTTCTCAGGTAAAAACAGGTTTGTATTGTCATGATTGTATTGATTTTTCTTGATTGGCAGAGACAACAGATATAGATCTACACATCTACACATCTACATGTATTGGTCATTTTGATTAGATTAAGGTAGTAACTGAGTCGACAGTATCAAATGCAATTCAGGTATTTGTTTATTTTTAAAGCTTCTGCATGAAGGCAAAAAAATGCCCATCAAAGTCCATTAAGCTATATATCATCATTCTGATATGCATATTGCATTTTTAATTTTATATATATCTAGTGGACATGGTGGATGCCAGGCCTTAAAACTTTTCAAACTGCACAGGTAAGTCTGTACACCGACAGGGACGTCTATATAAGTCCTTGACACCGACTAGTTTTTGAGGTCAAAATCCTGCCATATTTGTCCATTTAATATGAAAAATTTAACATGATTTGCTGTTGATGGTAGGGATCCCATATAGCACTGACATGCATGAGGACAGGCCTCACTAAAGTTGTGTCGGCTTGGCTTTTAACTTCCTGAGGAAAACTCCTGAGGTTCCTACATAGGAATCCAAAAGATCTGGAGGCTTTTGCTGTGGTCTCGTTTATATGTTCACGCCTTGCTTTTGAATAACCCAAGGACTAACTGACTATTTCCCACATGGGACGCTTTCAAAATTTGCAAAGCATATGTGTTGTCCTCAGCATAACAAAGTATTTGTTGAGACGACGAAAATTAATGTTGTCACATTCCCTCAGTTTTAATATTCCAAGACGTATATAAAACAGTAAGTTAACAGAATCAACGTGATAACTACATGAACTAAGCAACAAACTTTTATTTAAGTTCTATAACTAGTCAAATAACTGATTTTCAAATCACTTATTTGAGTAGGAAATTCAAGGTTTTGTCACAAATTGGAATTTTGTATTTTTTTCAAAATTTTAAACACATCTACTAAAAATAAACCTGTTTAAACTGTATGAAGACCCCAACACCTGGAATATATTCGATTGACTTATTGCAATGCAAAACCATTTTTATCTAGCAACCATTTACATTTCTTACTAATGTGGATGGTGGTAAATTTCTAGCCGGTAATCAGGGTGAACAAACTCGATAACATCTTGCCATGGGTCTTAGTAGTCCAAATAATTATGTTGTCTTGAAAGGCTATTATAATTTTTATCTTTGACGCCTTAACAAAGTATTTGTTGAGACGACGAAAATTAATGTTGTCACATTCCCTCAGTTTTAATATTCCAAGACGTATATAAAACAGTAAGTTAACAGAATCAACGTGATAACTACATGAACTAAGCAACAAACTTTTATTTAAGTTCTATAACTAGTCAAATAACTGATTTTCAAATCACTTATTTGAGTAGGAAATTCAAGGTTTTGTCACAAATTGGAATTTTGTATTTTTTTCAAAATTTTAAACACATCTACTAAAAATAAACCTGTTTAAACTGTATGAAGACCCCAACACCTGGAATATATTCGATTGACTTATTGCAATGCAAAACCATTTTTATCTAGCAACCATTTACATTTCTTACTAATGTGGATGGTGGTAAATTTCTAGCCGGTAATCAGGGTGAACAAACTCGATAACATCTTGCCATGGGTCTTAGTAGTCCAAATAATTATGTTGTCTTGAAAGGCTATTATAATTTTTATCTTTGACGCCTTACATCGATGTAAGGCGTCAAAGAAAAAAATTATAATAGCCTTTCAAGACGTCATAATTATTTGGACTAGGGTCTTAGATGAAAACAAATCAGTTGACAGTACCCCTGCCCTAGTCCAAATAATTATGACATCTGGCACTTGCTATTTTATTTTATTTCTGGGACGCCTACCTAAGGCAAGGCTATTCTTTTTCTGGGACGCCTTCCTATTATTTGTACTACCCCAGCCCTAATCCAAATAATTATGATGTCTTGCAAGCCTATTTTTTGTTTGTTTTGTCCTGTGCACTGAATCCCCGCATATGGGGTCTCGTAGACACTGTCTGTAGAATAAAACAATAACGCAAGTTCAAAGCTAATGCTTTTCTATACTAACCCTTTACTATATAGTTTTAGCATGTATAAACTGTCAAAACGATAGTTAATAAATTGTGTTGGTCAGACATGACGCTACCTCGATTTTTTGGTCTTTTGCTTTCATCTTAAGTTTCCGGTGTACAGACATCGTCACTTATGAAGTCTGTATCTTCATAGAATCAATTAGGCGTACAAATAGACCCAAAAAAAAAACTGCATAACAAAATAACAACGGACGTTAATTAATTTTATTCATGTCCATTTTAAACATATTCATTTCAAAAATCGCGTATATGACATATTCAAAGAAATCTTTTCAGATTTATTTACTCATATTCACTATTGCAACAAAGTTGTTCTCTTTGTATAAATAATAAGAATGATTGCCCCTTGTTTTGTACATGTACATTCCTACCATATTCATGATATTTTCCTATATTTATATGCGGAATACGTCTCCGGCAAAACGTAAGTAAATTAGCAAACCATCTTGTTACAATACAAAGACTACCAATTTCCTGGTGTTTTTTTTTACACAGGTATTATTATTGATCAATATTATTTCATAAAGAGTGCTGGTACAAAGTACACTATGATTATAGACTCATTTTCAACTTGGCATTTACTATATTATTTCAAATCAGATAGAATAAAAATCTTTCAGGTTCATGAGGAGCCATAAATAGAAACAAATGCTTTATTCACAATATATATAAAACCGGAGTGACAAAAATTGGGAGAAATTTTAAAAATAAACTATCTTTCTCAAAAAAGGGGAACTATGGAGAGCAAAAAAAATATTATGAGAAATTGACAAAATTGTAAATTGTTCAAATGAAGTTTCAAATATTTTTAATAATTTTTTCTCCACAGTAGCAGACAAAATTGGAGCAGATCACTGGCGAATCCAGAAATTTTCACATGATAAATGGGGCCCACTGACTGCCTAAGAGGGGGCCCTCTCCGGTCACGCTTCAGTGATTCTCTATATAAGCAACCATTTTTTTACCAAAAGGGGGGGGGGGGCGGGGTTAAACATGTAAGCGGGATCCCAACCCTCCTCCTAACCTGGGACAGTGGTATATTACAGTACAACATAAGAACGAACTATAAAAATACAATGTTCTGAGTGGTTGGACTGACATCCATAAAGGCGTACCACAGGGTTCGATACTAGGATAAAATTGAGAATGGAAATGGGGAATGTGTCAAAGAGACCACAGCCCGACCACAGAAAAAACAACAACAGAAGGTCACAAACAGGTCTTCAATGTAGCGAGAAATTCCCGCACCCGGAGGCGTCCTTCAGCTGGCCCCTAAACAAATATACTAGTATACTAGTTCAGTGATAATGAACGCCATACTAATTTCCAAATTGTACACAAGAAACTATAATAAAAAAAATACCAGACTAACAAAGGTTGAATTGGTACAGGCACAAAAACGAGGCGGGGTTAAACATGTTTATAAGATCGCAACCCTCCCCCTATACCTCTAGCCAATGTAGAAAAGTAAATGGATAACAATACGCACATTTAAAATTCAATTCAAGAGAAGTCCGAGTCTGATGTCAGAAGATGTAATCAAAGAAAATAAAGAAAATGACAATAATACATAAATAACAACAGACTACTAGCAGTTAATTGACATGCCAGCTCCACACTTCAATTAAACTGATTGAAAGATTATGATTTCATCATATGAATATTATATCAGGCACACTCCTTCCCGTTTATAGGGGTTTAGTATCATACCATGATAACTTATATATATGAGAAGAACATAACCCGTGTCATGCCAACAACTGGTTTTTGAATAAATGTTTTAGTTCCGATGCAAAGACCCTATAAGTGAATCAATATTAACGCCAAAATAAGCAAACTTTAATGACCTGACAACAGTATCGTAACTATATCCCTTCTTGATAAGTCTATTCAAAGGTTTTGTTAGTTTCTGAGGTGAATACTGACATTTTTGGGCTTTATAAAGAAGATTTCCATAACAATTGGATGTGAAATGCCTGAACGTATAAGAAGTCTGCATGTTGAGCTATATTTACGAATGATGTCCTTATACCGATGATAAAATTGAGTAAATGTTTTGACTAGTTTGTGATATTGAAAACCCTGGTGTAATAATTTTTCAGTAATACATTAATTTCTCTCGTTGAAATCTAAAACATTGTTAAATACACAAGCGAATCGTACAAGTTGAGATATATAAACACCGTAGGACCATGCATTGATGTTTAACATATTTATAAATGATATTTCTCTTTTTGTTAAAAATAGTTGTTTATATAACTATATATATGCAGATGACAATACTTTTTCTTTCTGTACTCCAGATTTCGATTTATTAATTTCAACTTTGGAATATGATTTAAAAATACTTATGAGTGATTCAAGGTGAATAAAATGCAAGAAAATTCTGACAAAATTCAAGTTTTGACTGTTGGCAAAAAGACCTTTGAAAACAACCCATCTATACATATTCAAAATTCGAACCTTAAATGTGAAAAAACAGTAAAATTATTAGGCATAGCTAGAAATAGACTACCAGCTAAATTTTGATGTTCATATTAGCTGAATCTGCAGGAAGGCATTACAGCAATTAAATGTTTTAAAAAGTCTAGGCTCAGTTTTTGGATAGACTTAGTAAACTTACTATATTTCATACTTTTATTCTTAATAATCTTAATTTTTGCCTTTTGGCATGGCATTTGTGCATGCACTGAGAAAAATTCCAAAAACCTAGAAAAGGTGCAGGAAAGAGCACTTGGTTTTGTATATGAGGATTTTACTAGCTCCTACGATGACCTCTTACTTAAAGCTAAGGTGCCCTCCTTGCAGATCAGACGGAGAAGAACAGTGGCTCTAGAAACTTTTAAAAGTATTAACAGCATAGCTCCTGCGTGCATACAGGTGAATGTAAAAAAAGTCTAAATATTCTTTCAGGTATATAAATATTCTTGAAATTGAACAGGTAAAGTCAACCCGTTACGGTGAAAAAAAAATCGTTCAAATTTGCTGCTGCTACTTCATGGAACAGCCTTCCAAACCATTTTAGGACTGAAAACAGTTTTTCACATTTTTAAAGTCTTGTTCAGTCCTGGAACGGATTTGAATGTCGCTGTTCTGCTTGCAGATAATTCTTTTAAAATAACAATATATAAGTGTCGAACCACAGACTATGAGAACAGTCAGAATTATTTAACATTTATCAGATATGAGTTCTTTCAAAAACTGAGGATATCTAACAATACATGTATCAACCTTGATGTCCTACTACATAACTACCGGTATTATATTAAGACTTTTTAACTATTTTTTTTTATTTCTTACACCATTTGGACACTAGTGTTTGCATACGACAAAAATTAAGACATTAGCAGCAATGTAATAAGGGAAAAAAAATAAACGGTTTTATGAATATGAAGAAACAATATGATTTGTTTTCTGTCGCCTAATTCAGAGGCAATCCCAAACCTGGTTCCGTGTATATAATTGCCATCTATATCATCGATAGGTGTTTCCTTTCGAAGTTCAGATACCATTTTAGCACCAGATAGTTGTACAGAATCAATAAGATCTGATTCTTCTTTTGCTCAGTTATCCCAGATTATATGCCATGTTCCAAAATGGGTATAAGAAAGGCAAAATTAAGTTTTCAGTTCCAATTACTGCCTATCAATCTCAGTTTTACAAAAAATCCATGATATATCATCTGAAAACTTATTTTTTAGCTTGTAACTACATCTTCTTTGTCATTTACAAACAACAAATTTTTCAAAAACAGAAAAAGACACAAGATGGACCATCTAAGTTACTCTAACCTTTTGGTGTCTATCAGAAAGATAACCTTGGAACCAGTATAGCAAATTAACCTTTATCCCAGTTTATATTTATAAACAAACTGTGACAAATAATGAAACGGTATCATATGCCAAACCCGATCGCATGCTATTGGCACATACCACAAAATAAATCAAATATCTTTCCCTTTGCATGTCAGGATTTTTCACCGTAAATTTCATCATATAATATGATTAAATGAGTTAAAGTAGAGTCCTTGTTACGAAACTCAGACCGTCAATATTAATCAGTTCAATTTTAATAATATATTGCATGCTCATGCTGGATCTAACAATTTTTGTTTACAATATTTTTCTGAAACAATTTAACAAAGTATAAATGAATGTTGATTTCATATACCCTGAAAATTAATTCTAAATCATTGAGGAGCAGAAATTTGGTTTATTGCCAGTTCGTTGTGGTGCGTTGTAAATTAAACTTTTTAGTGGTTTATACACGTATCTTTTACCTCCATACTTGGAAGCAATCTGACCATGGACACCATAGCTTATGGCGCAATTTGATACACGAAGACCTTGCCCTCGCCTATGGACGAAAAATAGAAGTTGGTTTAAATGTGAAAAGGTTACACATAGCAGTCAGTTTAGTTTAAACAGGTAAACATGAATTTATTATACACGCAAATTGTAGTTGTTGTTTAAGTAAAACAACGGTTATCTTTGTTTTATTGAACGAAGTCTTTGGACTGACCTAATTACACCCCAAAATTGTCACTTCCGTGATGCCAAAACACAGGCACTTGTTATCTAATCATGGCAAAATCTGCCATCTCTCTATTATGAGCAAGTCATAAATATAGGGATAATAGATTGTCATGCACAGAAAACAAGTGCCTGGTCTCATAACATAATATTCAATTTTAACTATTGCCTTCAAGTAATGATAATGAAGTAGGACAACTCGTCCTGCTGGCAAATCGCCCCTTTTCCCACCAACTCGCCTAGTCCAAATAATTATGATGCTATTTTTTTTTCTTTCTGGGACGCCTTTTTTAAAGTACATTACAAAAGAAGGAAAAGCACAGACATTTTTATATACATGATATATATACAAAAAAGTAACATTCATATGCCTGATAATATATAACTTTTGATACAAATTTAAAATAATCATACATTACACCACCCTAATAACAAGCACCATTAACAGTCAGTGCACTACTTGTACATATACTTTAATATATAAATAAATTTGTAGGATACTTAATTCAAGTATATTTTATTTACTTGTTTAGGTAAAAAAAAATATGGCAGAGTTATGTCCCTTAGACAGTCAGGGGTGCTACTTAAACAAGTGATTTCATTATCACCTATTTCAGTGATTTGATAAATTCAGTTATCACCTATTTCAGTGATTTGATAAATTCAGTTATCACCTATTTCAGTGATTTGATCAATTCAGTTATCACCTATTTCAGTGATTTGATAAATTCAGTTAAATCACCTATTTAAGTGATTTTGGTGTTTCCTTTGATCTTCAAATGCTAAATTCATTGATTTTCCATATTTTCACAAACTTTTCTATAATTTTCCTACATCATGTACATCATGTTTATAGATCCATTATCCCTTTTTCTATGGATATTAACCTCACCAGTGCGCTTAGGTAGTAAGTTAGTGCGCTTAAGCTTTTAAAAGTACCCTTTGGAATTTTTCTGTAATCAAATATACAATAACTACTCTGACTATCAGACAAAGGTCATCAAGTTATAGATAATTACACAGGTCATTATTTTATGCCTTGGAGCATATTATCATTGAAACATGGTATCGTCTGGGTTGATTCTGAAAAAGAATGACCTGACGTTCTGAAAGAAAATAACTTCATATAGGTATATAATATTGGGTAACCTGATTGGTTTTCTTGAGTTAGAATGATATACTTCAAGGTTATGTCCTGATCTACAAATTATTCCAGAAGATATTTTAAATAAATTGTAAAAACTGACAGGCTTATCAAACAAAAGACAATTTCTAGATGTACATGCATGACATAGTTGTTTTTTCAATGGAATTATAGTCTTTTTACCAATAAAAAAATCAAGCTTGTTAGAAAAATATCAAGAAAAAGTATATAAATAAACACTTATTGAAGTGATCTTCTCAAATTACTTGTTTCAGTGATTTTAAAAAGTCAGTGTCTATTTATAGATTTTTTAAAAATATGTCTCAGCCAAAATCACTTGAAGAAGTGATTCTGAAATCACTTTTTCAAGAAGTACCCCTGACTGTTAGATATTCAGATTTTTTACTTGTATTATGTAACATGTAAGTAAAAAAGTCATCCTATTGTCTTCTATTGAATTCTTAGGATTTCTTTGCTCTAACATGTCTAATAAAATTTTAAATGATCTAGCTGCCCTTTGCAGATGTCTTTACTAATCATTAAAGAGTATTTTGATGGACAATGAAAATCCAATTTGTCTGTTATCTTCAGAACATGGGTCATTTACAAACCGCAAAGGAGCAAGTTTTGAAGGCCTTGCGCAAATACTTTTTTAAAAAGATCTTTAAGCAAACAGTTTCTTTGTTTAATTGTAAAATGAGATGAAACACTGAACTCTTATAGAAAAAAATGAACTCACCTGGGACAATCATTAAAGGCATGATTTTACATCTCAAAACTTGAGAATTTTTGAGGGATTGGATGAAAAATTTACTTTTACTATTAATGATGTTGTAAGTGATTTTTTTAGAAAATTAAGGGGACATTATTCAATCTTTATAATTAACTTATATGTGTATATTTTGTTTTACTTCTTCAAGTAAATAAAAATAACTTTTACAAGTACAAGTAGTACCCCTGACTGATTAATAAGATATATACCCTAGATGTCAAGCAGCATGTCCTGTCAAAGTTAGTGTCATACATACATTGAACTAATGATTTAAACAATTAAAATTACTTCATCAATTTTCTTTTTCTCCATAAATATAGGTGAAAAGTTGCAGCACCAAAATTATGAACTAATTATTATCAACATCTATATAATTGATCCAGATAAAAGCTGTGACGACTATTGTACTAATTAGTTAGTATAATAGTCCCAGATTTAAGTGATCTAATAATGCATTGATATTTCTAAATCTCTTCAAACGGGAGTAACTTAGACCGCAATTTAATGAAAATCCACTACACGACATGAATGTTGAATACCTTTTGATATTACTTTTCAGAACATTTCTTAACACAAATTTACAAATCTGATTGATTATTCATATTACATTGTTAGATAACATCTCAACCACTTAGTATTAAAATCCCAGAAACTACAATTACCCATTCATGACCAATTAATTTCATGCCACAATTTTATCCAATGATGATACATGTATTATAATCCCATTTTGCACCAAAAAATACTCAAACTAATAAGACCACTTTCAAGTTTATACAAACACAGACATATAAGCATATTAAGCTCTATATTCCATTGAGTTTTTATCTGAAAATATTTCTATATTGACAAAACATTTTTTTGTAGGGGGCAGTATTCATCATATGGATTATGATATCACTATTCTTGAATACTCTCAAGATCTGTAAAACACATTTATTTTTTTCTAGGTAGCAGTGTCCATCTGCCCATCTGTCCATCATGGATTATGATATCACCATTCCTGAATACTCTCAAGATCTATCAAAACACATGTACCAGTTACAGCAGACAGGTGTGTTGTGTGATGCATGGCTAGTGTGTAAAGATGGGGTAGTCTTTGTACATAAACTGGTACTGATGGCATGTGGAAGTGCTTACCTTCAGCAACAACTTTCAGCAGATAACAGTTCTAGCTCACAATGTCAAGTTTATTTTAAAGATTACTCACTGAAAACTGTTTCTGATTTTGTACAAGCTCTTTATACAGGAAATTTGACCTTGTGTCATGATCGAGCAATTGATATTTTGAAACTCTGCACATTTTTGAATGTTAAAGTGTTTGCATCTACTATTCAAGGTGTTGTTGATAATGATCCAAATTTAAAAAGGGAATTTGACAAAGGTGGAAGAAGCAATAACATGAATCGTATATTTTATGAAGTAGAAATGGCCAAAGACTCATCTTCTGCTCAATTTAAAGTACCTGTAAAGGTACAGAAATCGAATATTATTATGGAAAGAATAGTAGACAAGAGCTTAAAAACCAAAGATATATTTTCTCAATCAGAAAGTCCAAGGAGAAATAGGATCATGGTTATAAAATCTGATACAAATGAAAATACTAAGAGAAAAAACAATACAGAGGCCACACATTTGGATGATGATTGCATTCCAAAAAAGCAGGCAAGAGTTTCAAAGCAGACACTTAATGTTGTTCAAACAAGTCCAAATATTTTCCAACCCCAGACAAAACTTGTCAAGATAGCTCCAAAAAATGTTTCAAGTAGTCCCATACAAAGTGATCACACATATGAAGCAGACAATACAACTGCGTTGTTGAATATAGCTAAAAACCTGTCAACCAGTACTGATTCAGCATGTATTGAGTTGTCAGATATAGATCATGTAGATGAAAACTTGACAACTTTAAGTTATGGAACCATTTCTGAAGTAGATAAATCAAAAACTTTATCAACAAGCACAGACATGAGAAAATCAGGTAAAGATGGAGTTCAACAGGAATCATGTCAACTTTGTCAGAAAGTATCAGAAGATGCAGTGGAAAAGAAAAATGGACAGTACATATGTAAAGGTTGTGTTAGCCTGTTTAATGGAGAAGATTCACAGACAAATGGAGAAAAGAAGAAAAGAGGACGAAAAGAAAAGAAGGAACCAAAGGTAATTTACTTCAGTATGAATATGATTTAATTGCCACGAAGGTGCGGTATGAGTGCCAATGAAACAATTCTCCATCCAAGTCTCAATGATATAAAAATGAACAGTTTTACTGTTTAAGGTGAAAGTACGACCTTCAACACAGATACTTGGCTTACCCATCAACAGCAAGCTATAAAAGACCACAGAATGACTAGTGTAAAACGATTCAACTAGGAAAACCAATGTTCTAATCTATATAAAAAAAAACAAGAAATGAGAAACACTTACATGACTTATGAATTATGAACCACACCAACAAATGGCAACTAGTAAACATAGAAAACACAGACTTCTGACTTACATGTAGGACAGGTACATACCAACGCATAGATCTGGTTTACAAACATGTAAACCAGTGCCAA